>NW_008595615.1:0-1443 GCF_000691845.1 Merops nubicus
ATCTCCAGCCTGCTCAGGGATCTCCAGTCTGCTCATAGATCTCCGGCCTGCTGGCCTGCTCGCCACCTCGCTGCTGCTCCACCACCCACCCCCGAGGCTGAGACGGCTCCAGCCTGATGGCGCACTGCGGGCCCATGGTGGGAACTGCTCTGGCGAATCTCTACCGACAGCTTGCTTCATTTCTGCCTTTTCTTTTCACTCTGTCCTATTGCTACTCTTTTCTAACATTTTTCTCGTTTTGTAATAAAAACTGTATTGGGTATACAGCATTTGACCTCGTTTGTGTCTTAATCTCACCTCTTGGGATCATATCAAAACCTCCCCCGACATCGGATTGGTTCACCCTCCAGTACCTGAGAGGGGCTTACAAGAAAGCAGGTGGGTTTGTAATGACAGGACAAGGGTTAACGGCTTTAAGCTGGAAAAGGGTAAGATTTAGGTTAGATGTTAGGAAAAAGCTGTTTAATATGAAGGTGACAGATCACTGGAATAGGTTGCCCAGAGAGGTGGTGGAGGCCCCATCCCTGGAGACATTCAAGGTTAGGCTTGATGAGGCTCTGAGCAGCTTGACCTAGTTGGAGATGTACCTGCTTATTGCAGGGAGGTTGAACTAGATGATCTTTGGACATCCCTTCCAACCCAATATATTCTATGATTCCATGAATCTATGACATGTAGGACTTCTGCTCTCTATTTCTTGATTAAACGTGTTTCAGCCCAGTTGTCACACAAATCCTGACCTGCTAGTGAACTTACTCTGACAAATGTTTGTTGTTATGAAAACGCAGAAGAATTACAGGAAGTTAATGTCCCTTGCAAAGTCCAGATTTTCCAGTCTTTGGGCCACATCCTTCGTCCTTGAATAGCATGCCAAAGGCAAACTCCCCTAGAGTGACTGTGTTGCAGTTCCTGCTGCAGTAGCTCCCGGGTCCCTCTGGAATTTGTCAGTTACTCAGTGGGGTGGGTTGACCCTGGCCAGTCAGTAAGTGCCCATCAGTCAGTCACTCACTCACTCGCTCGCTTGCTCACTCACTCGCTCACTCACCTTCAGCAGATAGAAAGCAAAAAGCAATAAAACTGGCAGGTTGAGATAAAGACAGTTTAATAAGTGAAGGAAAAAAGGTTTATGTAAAAGCAAACTTTTAGCCGAAACAAACCAATGCCCAGCCAGTCTCCAAGCAACAGCTCCTCTCAGTTTGCACTGCCAACCACAATCTCTTACAGTATGGGACGTGCCTTTGACCCATTCAGGTCAGCTGTCCTGACTGTGTTTCCTCCTAACTTCCTGTCCACTTCCAGTCTACTCAAAGTGAGAAACAGAGAAAACTTTAATTCTGTGCACTCATTGTTCAGCTATATCTTAACCACTGATGTGTTGACACTGCTTTGGTCACAAATCCAAAACACAGCACTACGATGGCTGCTATGAAGAAAATTAACTCT
>NW_008595615.1:1474-12506 GCF_000691845.1 Merops nubicus
TCTTTCCCAGCCAGGCCCAGTACAGCTAGAGGGAATAAATGTTGAGAGCCTGATTCTCAGATCTATTGCAACAGTAATGAACTATGAAATTTTCAGTAGGTTACACTTCAGTAATAGGTCAACGTATAAAATCACAAATAATGTCCACATCCACTGCCTTGGGAGAATGTTCTCGCTGTTTGTCCCTTCAAAAGCAATCATCTTTTTTGGTGGGAGTGAGGGATTATGAATAAATTAAGTACAAACTTTTACTTAAATCTAATGCATGAGGGACCTAGCTAGTCTCTAGCAAATGCTGGTTCCCAACAAAAACCTCATGCATTTCAAATCATGCATGAAGTCCAACTCAGAAGAAAATTATACTAATATTATTTCTACTATTTGTCACAAGACAGACCATCTCATCAGTGTGAAATATTTTCAGTATTAGAAGTGTCATGGTGATACTAATAGGATAATAATAATAAAAATTAGATTAGAAAATATCAGTATTTTTAATTGAAAACTTTTTTTGGGGGGAAAAAAAAGGATCTTTTGCTGCTGAATGTGGTGGAGTGTAATAATTAGGCTTTTCACTTTTCATCTGTTTTCTTTGTCATCAATAATATTTCAAAATTATTAATTTTGGAAATATCAGAGTAGCAAAAGAAAAAAACAACGTGTCTCTGCTACACTCTACTGTTTCAGGTGAGGAGGCATAGTGTGATGTCAGTGTGTCTTGACCATGGGACAGGTCTTAAAATCAGAAAGTTTCCATTTCAAGAATGCATATCATGTAAGCTAAAAAGGAGCAGGGCTTTGTCTACCTGGAGGAAGAAAGGTTCAGAGTTTCTCCAATGAGTTAATAAGACATGTCAAAATTGAGTCAGATAGATAGATTACTAGCTCGTTTTCCTATCACAGAAAAGAAAGAGAAAAAACCAGCCACAACCCTTTTGCTGGGAGATCACCAGTTTTCATTTATAGGTCATTGCACAGTGATGAACCCTGCAAGCCACTGTGAACATTCAGCTAATTTCTTCTGGGACAATGAGGAGGATTTTTCTTTTTCTTATCATCAGATCGGTTGCAATAAAATGTGCTTTGGGGCTTTCTCACAGGGTCTCTGGTGTACATTTGGAAAAACTCTGCTATTGCAATATGACAGGTGGTAGGAATGTGCTGCAGGTTGTGCTCAAGAGGATTGAGTTCCCTGTCAGGCAGGAGTGCCCGGTGACTACAGAGCAATGCATTTTTTGAAATGATGATGAATGAGGGATGAGGCTTTTTAATAGCTCAGGTAGTAAGAGGACAATATCTTTTCTCCAGGATACTTAACCTTCATAAAATAGGACATAATACTATTTCAGGCACTGCCTGCAACTCTTTAAGAATGAGAGAGGGCACATTACCAGCCGTCCCCTGGCAGGTGGTGACGTATGAGGAAGGAGTGATTAATGGACCGTTTGTGAACCTGTGTGATTTATGCTGGTGATTCTTAGATGAATTCATAGTTCTAGTGTTCCTTGCATCTTGTTGTATCACACCAGCAGCACAGCTTAGCCATGTATACAAAAAGATAATTTATAACTAACGAACAGAGTGCTAACAGGGCTCCACAAAAGCTATGTTTTTCTTGTCTGTCCTAAAATTTAAGATTTTTTGGAGTCGTGTGTAAAATAGATTAGCTTGCCTGTTTGGGGCATAACTGCACCAATTTGGAGATAAAGGTGACCTTTAGATAAAATAGACAAATGTAATAAAATCTTAGCTACATCTACATATATCATAGACTTTCTTAAAGCCATGTCAAATACTTTTTATGTGTCTTTTACTTATAATATTTACTTGTATAGCTTCAAATATTCTTTGTTTACTAAGTCATTCCATAATATCTGTTTTTTTTCTGGTTTTAGCATTTTTTACACATATTCTACTGTGCATGGAATAGTTTGCAATCTTAACAAAATAATTAATGCCATATATAAGTATTGTGTTGTACAGGACTGCTTTAAGCAATAAAAAATTCAACCTTCTTTAAAACATCAGAAGCTGCACAGTATTCTCTCTGCACAACTGATGCTGCCATAGCTACCACTTGTGGAGCTGCACAATTTCAGCAGTGGAAAACTTACCATAGAAATGTCCTAGAAATGAATCACTCCATTCTTCCAGCACTGTAGTTTCCAGTCTAGCATAAATCCAATTGCTGGAACAGAGCAAACCTTGGCATAAACACTGTTTCAGACTATACCAGAAGAATTAAAATTATATTACACACAGAAAATACATTTAAGGGTACCCATCCAAGTTACAGAAATTCCTGCCAAACAAGATTTTGAGCACTGCAAAGTCTTAGAGGATGACAGCCAGCTTCTTACAACTGCAACACAAACTGCTCTTATTCTACTCCCTTTAAAACTACAACTCAGATACAGTCCCAGTGAAGGTATTCCAGAGGTCCCCTTCCCATAAACATGACTATGACACGAATTTTATTGCTATTTTACAAATTATGATTCTGAATATTAACATATTTTAAAAGAGTTCAGTTACTTATCTCTTTGACATCTTTGAAAGGAAATGGCAGTTAAAGTAGAAAAAGAAAATGATATTTTAAAGGAATTTGCTTACCACATAATAGAAGATACTAATTAACTCTGTTGATTTTATATTTTAAATAGTTCGGTATAAAAATTATTACTGTTTATAATCAGTAATGTTTTATATCAGTTACCATTAAAGATCTATCAAAGCATTTATCTCACAGAGGATACAATGTCAAAGTGACCTAAAATTTTATGTCATTATGATATTCTATGTTTACATATAAAATGTTCTAAGTTAATGTTAAGAAAGTCAGGATTTTGCAAATCAAATTTTAAAAGTTAAAGGAAAATAGATGGAAAACTATACCTGAATTTGACTACAATATATCATTTACTACTTTTTTTTACCCCTGAATATGTCAATTCAGTACAGAGGTTATATACCACAGAGAATATAATTCAATCATAGCTGTGTGTCAGTAGGACTTCACACCTTCTTGCACCCTTTTCTTTAAAATTGAACACATACACACACACACAAATTTTATTTTTGCCTATTATGCATATAAATCCTTATCTTTAGTTTTGATTTTGGAGGTATTTGATTGTACCACAACCTGTTTTTCACACAACAGCATATTTTTGATCATTGTTTTCCTTATGTGACCTTGAGTAAAACAAGAACTGTTTTTCTTTTTTGTTTTTGTTATTTGCAATGAGTAGAAGCACGTGCATCAAAAAATTCAGCTGTTTCACCAGCTTCTGTGGTTGCTAAGTGGTTTCATGGAGATTTTTGTCTGCATTAAAGTATCTGCCACTGTGCTGAAGATTATGATTCTCATGAAACCAATCATCTGGCTCAGAAACAAGCTGAACATACACACTGTGGTCTGACTCTTCAACACATTAAAAGTTATTGTACTGGAAATTCAGTTACTGGTATGAGTTTCAAGAGAAACATATTCTTTATATTCTTTGATGTGAAATCTATTTAGTTGGAGACAGGAACCTCAGCTCAAGGGAACTGCCTTCCAGTCCTGAATCTCTTAAAAAGGCTTTATAAGCACATCAGAAAATAGAATCAGTTAACAAAGAAATTGTTCTCCTTTGGCTAATAATTCTATAATTCATTTAGCTAGCACAGATAAATAACATTTGTATTTTTAATTTTTACTCCTGATAAATAAAATGCTGCATAACCTCAGATTCTGTCAAGCTCTCATAATTCTAAGATAATTTTTGGTACAGGTCTCAAATAACTTTTGGACTCCAAACCCTGTTCTATGTTAGTCTTTAAGCACCCAAGTCTCTCAGAAGCCTTCTGGAAGAATTTTTCACCTTCTCTTCATTAACTAAGAACTTTGTAGCCAGAAATACAATAGCAAAAGAGTCTGTTGCTCTGAACCAGGAATAATCAGTAGAGAACCTGCCTCTAGCTTTGATCAGGCATAAAACAGAAATTGATAGAACTGGGATTCTGGTTGGTACTCCAAGTTTATGTCCTCATTTTGTCAATAAATTTATGATATGTGATGGCATATGTGACGGCCCTGGGCTTCTTTGTGAGAAGGTGAGTTTTAGGCCACATTGTAAAACTGATTTTGATTTTATTACATTGTTTCACAATAAAAATGTCTGGGAAGCTTGGTAAACCCTGGTGGCCTGAACGTTTCAACCTTGTGCATCCACCTGGAACCAAAACAATTATTCCACACCCCTGGGGACAGAGTCAACAAGATAGATTAGCTGGGCATGCCCCTACTATCTCCATAACTCCAGAACACTCTGGAAAGGGGACAATGAAAGACCTCAGCCGCGTAAGAAAAGAGCCAAGGTAGCCTGACAAGATTAATGGCCACAGTGGAAAAGTACTGACTACTACTGACCAAAGTGAATCGTTCTGAAATCCTATACTCGTCCTAATGTGAGGCCCATTGGACCTCTTTGGGATCTCAGTGGGCTGAGTCTTGGTATCTCTCCCTGAGCTGGGACATCTCTCATGCCAGACTCTGACCATCCTTTGGCAAAGCCAAGGAAGGGAGCAACTGGCTGCCTGCAAAGACTGATGAAGGGAGCAACCGCCCACTTGTAATAAGCTGACAAAGGGAGACATGAGTATTCTCACTCTTCACAGTCTTGGTGGAAGGTCCTGAAGACCCCAGGATACCCCAAATTTTATTATAAAGTGTAGGAAGGCAGCATCTTTATTATAGGTCAACCTCTACAATGGTGCATAGTTGTGCATCTGTGTGTGACTGAGTTGTTTAGTTACTTGTTTAATTTCATGTGGATCATTATATTTGCTATAATCAGTTGATTTTTGGTTAAGCAATGTAAATTTATAAGTCATCATATAAGTGTTGATTTACTCAAATTATTATCATTTATCTTAAAAGGCACAAAACTGCACTAAGCACCACACTGAAATCCCAATATCCCCAAAATCTTTAGACATAAACTATTGACCAAGTCTGGGACTAAGGGTAGATCTAACCTTATTCTCCAAAGGAGTCTGGAAGGAAACAGGGTCTATTCTGAACCTCGTGAATGAATGGGAAGGACATCTTTATACCCTTTTTCACCTCCAATACCTTTGATAATCACCCTAACTCAATTCCAAGTCATTTTACAAAGTTACTCTCATACACATTGTAATAATATCATATATATATTTACAAACATGATAATCCTATTGTTTTCATTGATTTGCCTTGTAGTGAGTAATGTAGTGACCTTGCCATCAAATCAAACCTAGATTCCTCGCTGTATTCCATCAAATTACTAAACATTATTAATAAATCGTATTGCTGCTTTCATTTCAGTGGGGTGCATTCTACTCATCCTGTGGCAAACAGAAGTCTTAACTAGAATTCTAGTCACAAGTCATTTAGGAGATTAAGTGAAAACACTCATCCATGACAGCCTAAGCAGTCCAGAGGTAAAAAATGTGATTCCAGTTTACCGTCTTACATCTGAGCATCTCAAAATTAAATTTCTGGTTTTAGCCATGTTTATTTGTGATACAATGTGTGAAAACTTGTGACTTTTCAAGAGAACCACAGGTTTCAGTAGAGCTGTTCCAGTTTGGCCAGCTGAACCTAAAAGCCTGGGAAAACCCTAAGCTCCTGCCAGCAATACCAAATCACTGCATACCCACATATAGGATATTTAAATTTCTTGCCCAGCCCATTAACTAAGCTATTGGAATAGTCAGTTGTGCTTACTAGCTCTAATGTGCATTTCAGTTCTAGGAGTATTGATACCAAAGGAATAAATTTCTGCATTAATATTGCAGTGGATATGGGTTTGGTAACTGTCCTTGTTATAAGCTGACTGAAGGAAGTGAACACCAAGGGTTGAAATGTATTCTTTCCTCTGGCTGCAGTAGCTGTCTGTCTTTCCATGCCTTTGTTTTGTTTTGGGGATTTTTTTTGAGGAACTCTTACTTCCTGTATGCAGTAACTTCAAAACAAATGTGTGACCACAAGGCATCACAGTTCATTCTGTGCTTGTTTCTATGGATACAAAGAGAGCACGACTATAAAGCAAAATAAAGAGATAATGGCTGTAGAAGAGGCACAACTAAGGTAGGTTTCATGAAGATAGAGAATGAGGAGTAATATCAATACGTATTAGTAAACTGAATAAAAGCCCTGTTTTCCATGAAGTATCAGCAGTCAGGATGAAACATCCAACCATGTTATCACTGCAGGTGGTAACAGTGCTGATTAGATTAAAGATAAATTGAACATGTCTAATTCTACTTCCATGATCTTGTCATTCTGCCGTGTAGACACAGCTTCGAAACTTAAGGCAAAAATACCCATAGATCTTCCAAATCACAGTCCTTGCTACTGAACCAGTGGGGTAGAAATCTTTCTGTCAGAAGAGTACAGCCTATGTTAGAGACTGAAGCAGCACTCATTCCACTCAGCAGCGAACAGCCATAACTGTAAAATATTCAGACATTAGAATGAGACAGATTGTTATTAGCAATAGTTCCAGTGCGTGGACAGACATCATACTGATACACACTGGAAATTTAAAAATGTTCAGAAGATGTGAAAATCATTTACATTCAGTTAATGTCACAGACACTGTCTTGCCAAAGCTTAGTTACAGACGCTCTGCATCCAGAAAGCAGCATAAAATTGTATGTCTGCTTTTCCCACAGAACTACTCTAAATATGGCTAGGATTAAATGTAAATGATTGTGTATGCATTTCTAGTCTGAATTTGGGTTATTTTAGTCATCCGTTTGTAAGTTCTAGAGTCTTATTTAAAAGAATATTTTATTTCCACTCCCCTGTAGAGCCAGACTGACAGGATAACTTCCTGTTATTGTTCTGCATAATGTAAAGACGTGGATCAGCATCTTGATATCAAGGACAAGGAATCGACTCATTTCTCTGAAGGAAGTCTGGAAGCAAATAACAGTACTGCTAATGATGCTGTGATGCAATGGTTTTCCTCTGACATAAATGCTCCTCTAATTTACTTTTTCAAGACAGTCATTTACCTTTTGCTGCAAATAAGTCAGACTACCTGGCTTATCTGACCTCTTGAGTGCAAGCTAGGCAGAGACTAATCTCTCCATTTTAAGTTAGGTCTGTTTGAGAAAATGGTATACAAAAGGTCTTTTGTACCAATTATAAAGGTCAGCTGCAAAACAGAATTCTTCCATTGTATTTTACATTAGTTTAGCCTTGTGTGTCACCCAACTATGCTAATTCTCAACAGTGGAACAAATCTAACAGTTAAGATTCTTGCTCATTTGAAAAATGCCAGCACTCAAGTTTCATAGCATCTGATTTCACAGTTTTTAGGGCACCTTATATCCTTCATAAGTCACAGCCATCATCCAGGAATGTGTGAAATTCAGAGCTGAGGCAGCAATCAAAGTAAAAGGTCAACCTACAAGACAGAACAACTCTTGATAAAGACATATAAAAAAATTGAAAGCACACAGTGATTGTGAACTTGACTTCAGTCACTGTTGTCAGTAGTTCTAGTACTCAGCATATCTCTTGTCCTTCTCATGTTCAAATAGTTGTAAAAGCTTAAGCAATTAGTCTTTGTAAAAGCTTTGTGCAACCTCTTATACATTTATACACACATACATATACCATTCATTTGTAGTAGGAGAAAACTGTGACAGACTGGTCAAGATTTGGTCCTTCAAATGCATTAACATGTTCCTAATTGCTTTTTGTTTTCAGCTTTTGGGACCTACCTTTGATGTTATTTGAAGAAATAGGTTACTCCAAGTTCACTGTATTCCGATAGAGCCATGGGCAAAGGGAATCCATGAAGTTTTCGTTAATCTCCTACAGTTCAGTTAGTGTATAAAACAGAAATCCTGTGCTGCAGGAATTTCTTTCTCCTTCTGTGTGCTGGTGGCACCCCAGAGGAAGGATGCACAAGAAGAAAGGATGCACAAGAAGGCAGTGCTGTGGCTATCTTGTCCACTCTTATTTCTGACAGTAGGGGAAGATATCTGGAGTACGGTGGGGAAGTGAATCTCAAAAAAATGGGAAGAAGGAGGCAGACATAGGATAGACAGCAAAACACTTCATGAGACATTTTGGTTTAGAAGTGAATAAATAATGTTGTTGCTTTGTCGTGGGAAGCCTTTGTGCTATGTTCAACATGAGAAAGCAATGCCTGAGGGAGACCAGTTTTACTGTTGTTGTTCTGATAACCACACAGATCAAGAATGTTTTGATTTTTTATTATTTCAGCACCACACATTCCATGCTTACAGTGTAGTTAGATATATCTCCAGGGATGAAATGCCTTTGATGGACTGAGATAATCTAGACTTAATCCCCAGTCTATGTGAGGTGATTCCTGAAAATCAGTGGTCTTCAAACATGACGAACCACTTCAGTTACCTCACGTGACTTATGTTGTGCTCGTCTGAGGGCTTTTCAAAGCTCTTTAGGAACTTCCCAGAGTCTTATTTCAGTTCTCTATGAGTTATATATATTAGAGTTGAAGCTCTTCTAGATCAAAGAAACCACAGATTGAGAAGGCACAGAGGTGTGAATTACCTTCTGTGTTAGAGAACTTACCTTGGTCATTGGTAGGGAAACTTACATTATCTAATTTGTACCAATCATTCTATTCTGGCTAATTTACCACCTTTCATAAGCACTATATTTGTAGAAAATATGGTAAGTGCAGTTGCTTGTGTCATTCATGTATCACCTCAAGTTTCATAATAGATTGAGATTCAGGTGTTAACAGAAACTAAATCAGCCCACAACATTCCTAAGATTTGATGTTTGAGAAGCTACAGCTTGATATACTATGTATATAGTATTAAATTCATTGGACCAGGAGCTTGACAAAATGTTTTCTATAGGCAAATTACTTTCAGTTATATTTCAGGTTGCACTCTTTCAAAGAATGTGTAAAAGTCCAGGAAGTGTCCTGCACTGCCGTCATTACTGATTAGGTCAGTGGTGTATTTTTAATATATTAATTACATTATGCTATGGTGCAAGAAAAGTACATTTCAATACACATATGTTTATGTTATTATTTAATCATATGTGCTGTAATGCACAGGAAGAAGGAATAAGGGGATACATTTCAGTAGCAACTGTGCAAACAGAATATCTGTCCACAAATGCTTACTGCTTCAAGGTATGATTTGTATGGAAGAATATTTTCTCCTGTGTCACTTAAAGAATCAGAAAAAAACCAGCAAGCCCAGTGATAGACAACAAATACAACTGAAAAGTTATACACTACATGCAGGCTTTGAATAGGCAAAGTGGAGAGATACAGCTTTTAAATTAATGTTAAAATATTGCTGTAAAAGTATGGCTCATAGTCATCCCCTTCCAGGAAAAGCATTATTGTAATACCTTCTCTGTCCAAGTTAAAACAACTTGTGGTTCTTTTAGCTGTCAAGAGGAAAAGCAGAGTGCACACCTGCTCACACAGTTTTGTGTTGTCATTAAGAAATGAACAAGAAAGTTACAAGTTTTCTGTTGTCAATCACTGAAAAAAATAGGATGCAGATATAATGTGGCAAGATTGGCCCTTTAACAAAGGTTCAGTTCAGATTCTCCTCCATGAAGTTCATTCATTCAAAATTCATCTCTTGTGGTGTTTATAGGATTGATAGAAAAAGGAGTATTCAAACTGAATAGTAAAGATGTTGTCAGTTCAAAGCAGCTATGGTTTACCTTGTCTCATTACAATGTTGTCAGGTTTTCGTAGCACATTCCGTGATTGCTGTTTTTATTCATAGCTTAGAGTGTATTTCACTTTACACATTTTATACACATTAATGTTTATATGTAAACATTACACTGTGTTACATGCTTATGGTAAAGTGATCTCCATTTTGTTGAGTTAGAAACAGAAAGTTCAGAGGCTGATTCGAAATTAGAAGGACCTAAGAAGGTACCTAGGATTGAAAATTTTAATGTTTCAGGTAGGCAGCAATGAAATAGGAAAAACTTCCCCAAGGACTATGAAAAAGGATTTCAGAGCCTTGGGACACCTGGTTGAAGGATTGGAAGCACAGGTTGTGTTCTCCTCTATCCCTCCAGTTGCAGGGAATGATGAGGGACTAAGCAGGATGAGACAACAGATTAATACTTGGCTCCGAGTCTGGTGTTACCAGCAGGGATTTGGGTTCTTTGACTACAGCTTGATCTGCCAGAGACCAGGCCTGCTGGGAACAGATGGGAATAGCTTATCCCACAGGGAGAAAAGGGGGTTAGGGTGGGAGCTGATTCATGGATATAGCTTTAAATTAGATATGAAGAGGGATGGGGGTGAACAGGACTTTAAACTAAACAGGAAGAGGGAAAGGGATAATAATAACATCAGGATTATGGGTCCAAAGAGACAGGATGACACACCAGGGCTGGAGGAAAGGAGTGACTTTTGCAAGAGCCTTCAACGTGTTGCCCTGAGGCACAAGATAGATACTGCAGTACAGGCAATGCCTAACAGGGATGCGCCAGGGGCTTCTGAGGAAAGAGGACTGACATGGTTGCAGCCATGGAACACCTCAGAGAATCAAAGGGGTGTCCCTCTAGGAAGGTGACAGGACTGGCAGCCCAGCTGGAGTGCCTCTACATGAATGCACACAGCATGGGCAACAAACAAGAGGAACTGGAAGCTACCGTGTTATAGGAAGGCTATGACATAGTGGCTGTTACTGAAACCTGGTGGGATGAATGGAGTTCTATGACTGGAGTGTGACTGTCGAGGGCTACAGACTATTTAGAAGAGATAGGTGCAGAAGAAGGGGTGGAGGTGTGTGAGAAACGGGTGCTTATTCACCACTTTTTTCCCTTACCCCCATTAATATCTGGAGTTTTTGTCTTGTGGGCCACGTGTGTGGCTTGGCCTCAATTTTTTCCCAGCTAAAGTCACAAACATCCTGACCCGGTACCTCTTTGGTACCGGTTCGTGACACGGTGTTGCACTCTACGTTAAGGAATGGACAAACTGTGAGGAGTTGTCCCTGAAGAACA
>NW_008595616.1:0-1443 GCF_000691845.1 Merops nubicus
TCTTGTCCTGCCCGGACTGGCCTGAGGACTACTGCATGAACAATCTCCCATTTAATTTCTTCAAAGACTCGCTGCTTCTCAGGGCCCCATTTGAAATCGTTCTTCTTCCGAGTCACTTGGTAGAGAGGGCTCACGATCAAGACAGTAGTCTGGGATGTGCATTCTCCAGAAACCCACAGCACCCAAGAGAGCCTGTGTTTCCTTTTTGGAGGTTGGTGGGGACATAGCTGATATCTTATTGATTACGTCCATTGGGATTTGGTGACACCCATCTTGACATTTTATTCCCAAGAACTGGATCTCTCATGCAGGTCCCTTAAACATATTTCGTTTGATGGCAAAACCAGCATCCAGGAAGATTTCAATGTTTTTCTTCCCTTTCCTGAAGACTTCTTCTGCTCTGTTGCCCCACACAATGATGTCATCAATGTATGACCGGTGTTCTGGCACTCCACCCTTCTGAAGTGCCGCCTTGATCAGGCCATGGCAGATGGTGGGGCTGTGTTTCCACCCCTGGGACAGTCAATTCCAGGTGTACAGGACACCTCTCCAAGTCAAAGCAATCTGTAGCCTGCACTCTGCTGCTCTAGGAATGGAGAAAAACGCATTAGCAATGTCAGTTGTGGCGTACCATTTAGCTGCCTTTGTCTCCAGTTTGTACTTGTCACTGGAAGGAGGTCACGGATATCCTGACCCGGTACCCTCTGGTACCAGACTGTAACAGTACTGAATTTCTAGCATGCCTGGCATGGCAGCACTCATCACTGGTGTCACTTCATTCAGGCCACGATCCTCCACAGTCAGTCTCCGTTCTCCGTTAGGCTTTCACACTGGCCATATGGGGCTGCTGAAGGGAGAGCGAGTTTTGCTGATCACCCGCTGGCTCTCTAGCTGGCGAATCAGGTTCTGGATGGGGATCAGGGAATGTCGGTTGGTGTGATACTGCCACCAGTGCACCGTCGTGGTAGCAACTGGCAGCTGCTGCTCTTCCACCCAGATCAACCCCACCACATAAGAATCCTCTGAGAGCACGGGCATGGTGGGCAACTGCTCAAGTTCCTCCAAGGCAACAATACCAAAGGCCCACAGGTACCCTTTTGGGTCCTTGAAATATCCTCTTCTGAGGTAGTCTATGCCAAGGATGCATGGGGCCTCTAGGCCAGTCACAATGGGGTGTTTATGCCACTCCTTCCCAGTCAGGCTCACTTCAGCTCTCAGTAAAGGGGGCTGCTGAGATCCCCCTGTCACCCTGGCAATACAGATCAGTTCGGGCCCACTACAGCAGGATGGCATCAGGGGACACTGTACTACCAGTATCAGCTAGAGCTTTGTACTCCTGTGGGTCTGACGTGCCAGTCCATCGGATCGACACAGTCCAATAAATCCGATTGTCCCTCTCCTCCACCTGGCTGGAGGCAAGGCTCCTCTAATCCTGGTCAGAGT
>NW_008595616.1:1512-1848 GCF_000691845.1 Merops nubicus
TCATTTGACACTGGAGTGATATTTTTCTTGGCTGACTCCCCCTTCACAACTGCTTTCCCCTGCAATTCATGTACTCGTGCAGCTAGGGTCTAAGTGGGTTTTCCATCCCACCTCCTCATGTCCTCTCCGTGGTCATGTAGGTAGAACCACAAGGTGCCACGTGGGGTGTACTTTCTGTGTTCTCTCTCTTTGGCAGGGGAGTGCCTGCTTCCAAATGCTGAGACATGGGTCTGTATAGGTGGAGAGGAAGAAAGGTTGTCTTCAATTTTTTGGACCTTCCAGTCGAGTTCATTCACAGCTGAAACATATGTCTGTAGGGAGATGTTTCCTTCATAT
>NW_008595617.1:0-2815 GCF_000691845.1 Merops nubicus
TCTGGGGAGGCCCAGCACCAGCCCAGCCCATGCTGCAGGGTTCAACATTGTGCCATTGATGTGGAAGGGGCTTTGAATGCTGCAAGGATGGGCAGGTGGCTCTGCTCAGAGGTGGGAGCTGCATGGGGCAGCACAGGAACCCTTTCCTCCAGGGTGCACTGAATCTGGGTAGAGGTGCTCTGTGTCCCAGTGAGGTGGGGCAGGAGGCTGCTGGGACAGCTAGCATGCAGGTTGGCCATGCTCATCACCAAGACCTCAGCCTTACAGGTGCCAGGGCCAGCTGAAGAGGCTGAAGGTGGCCAAACTTGCAAGTATGGAGCTGACACCCCTGCCATGGCAGGTCCCATCTGCTCCTGAACTCAGGTGCTGGTGCCCAGACAGCACTTCTCCAAAGCCTGCAGTGGATGTGCTGGGCTGGTGTGGGAGCGGGGCAGCACCGCTGCTGCTGTAGCACAGGGAGCCTGTACCAGGGTACCACATGCACTGAACCTCCACAGCATCACTTCTACACCAGTGGGGACGGAGGATGGTGGGAGCCCGACCCGGGACACCACGCATGGCTGGACATTGTGCCACCACGTCACCTGGGCAGACAAATTCATCCTAGGGCTGCAGCCCCAGCTCTCTCCAGCGCACTGCTCCAGCGCATCAGCTTCACGTCCACACCGCCGGCTGCGGCCGGGCTCTCTGCATCTCCACCAGGTGCATCTGGCTCCATGGGTGCTGTCACCATCCCTGCTCACCACCAGCATCCAGGACGTTCCCACCACCATGGGGATGTGTTTCTGCCACAAACGCCCTCTCCATGGGAGCCCCCTGTGCTGCCAAGAGGAGCTGGGACATGTCTCATTTTGCCCGTGGCCCAGCTGGGGCTTGGTTGTGTTGTGTTTCTGTTCTTGCTGTAAGCTAACCGCTAAAGTATCTCTTTATACAGAATACTTACAGATTCTAATATATATTTGTATTTCATTTTGTTATAGTATTTTTATATGTTTGGGGTCAACAAATGATGTTTTCTTTTTGTTTACAGATGCTACTGGGCAGGAAAATGACGGTGGCTTTGTTTGGCCCGTGGGGTTTGTGTGTGTCACTGTTGAAGACTCTGGTTTGTACTAGGCTGCCGAGGGAGGCACTGAGCATCCTTCCGCTGGCAGAGGCTGTATTGTTTTAGGAGCTGTTTGGTATTGTCTATGTTGTCTTCCATGTGAACATGACATTTATTCATTCAGAGGCTTGGCCTCTTCTTTCCAGGAGGGGAGAAGGGGGCAGCTGGTGCTTGGGAGCTGCTGGGCATACCAGGAGGTGGCAGAGGCTGAGGAGAGTTAGTCCTGCCATGGATGATGATCTGCTATTCCTGGAGGAGCCTTGGCCACTTCTGGCCAGAGCATTGCCCACATGGTGCTGGGACATGCAGCTCAAGGCTGAGGAGGCCTCCACCCTCCAAATCTCTCTCACTGGGGAGAGCCAGGGTTATGTGGAGCTGTCACTGCCTCAGTTCTCTGTGGGGCAGCATGAGAAGCTGAAGGGCTTGGTGCCTGCTGTGGGGAGGGAGAGGTTGCAGGGGAAACTGGGCACCTGTAACTCTTTGGGGTAGGGGAGAGAGGGCCTGGGCAAAACTGAGGGTTCGCACTGTTTTGCCACAACACAAATCTGCCATGGAAAGCAGCACCACCAGCTCAGACGTGGGCATAGGAGCACCCAAATCCCACCTGGGCATTCATATTCCTCCTCCAGAGACAGGGAAGATCCTGTGGAAGGTGCCAGCCTGCAGCTCCCCATCATGTGCTCACTCACCTTTGCCCTTCCTCAGTTATGACACCACACAAACACTGATATCAAAGAAATGTTTAATAAGCTGCAATAAAATACGGACCTTTAGAAAGCTCATAGGGTGAATATCAACAGTGGAGGAAGAAAAGAAAACAAGGTGGTGGGAATCCTTGAGGAGTTCAGATCTGAGTCAGGGACCTTTTACCTGGAACAAGAACACAACTTCTTCCATAGGCTAGGATGAAATAAAAGACAGGAGCACAGAGTTCACAAAATGTCAACATTTAGAGAGTCGATACATATTCAAAGTTCAAATGACCCAGCTCTTATAGCTATACATATTGATTTAAAGCAACTTAATATAATTTTATTTTCTTTTTTTTTTTATATACACTTTCAAAGGTTCGTCAGGTGAGGTATGTAAACATCATCTAATGGAAACCCCTCTCCACATTTCCAACTGAGAATTCACAGCAGACAGTTCATTTTCCCAGCTCAGGAGGCCGTGCTTCCCCCTCCCCAGGGCGGCCGGGAACGCCGTCCCAGGCCGCGGCTCTCCCAGGCACCGCCACCGGCTCCCGTTTCCCACTGCTGGTCTGTACAGTTCACATTGCTTAGGCTCAAACATACAGTACCGGGCAGGAGGACTTCCCAGCTCAGTGTCTAAAATTCATGTAGAAACAAACAGAGAAACAAAACTCTCCCAGGGAAGCAGACGCAGATGAAGGAAGAACATTTGCCATCAGAGTGGAGATAGTATTTAAATGTTCACCATCTTACAAAAGAAAAGATTACTGGGTGGTTGTTGTCTTTTTTTGTTTCCTTTTCTTTTTTCTTTTTTTACACACCTGTTCCAAGAGTGAAGCGTGGGGTCCTGCAGGGACAGGACCTGGCAGCACCTCCCATTCCACCCTTCAAATTCAGGGACCCATAACCATAAAAGCAGCAATGATCCTGCTGATGCTGCCCCACACAGACAGCCGGGCTGAGGGTGCGGGGCACAGCCAGAAAACACTCACAGGCAAAAAAGAGTTTAAGGGGAAAA
>NW_008595617.1:2829-12350 GCF_000691845.1 Merops nubicus
ATCCAAACCCACTTAGGAAGAAACAATCAAATGACCTGAACCCCCCCTTAGAAGGAGAGTTAAAATTGCAGCATCTCAAGCAACTAAGTGAACGACTTTCTGGAGCCAGCACTGGGATTGTAGGGTGGCAGCGGTGTGGTCACTTGGGTCACCCACCCCTGCAGAAAGGCAGGAGCCCGAAGGCAGCTGCTCACTGCAGTAATTTGCTAGCAGGAGTTTGCCATCAGTAACTATCTACCCTACCCCAGGCATTTTCAGGGGGTTCCTTGGGGGTGACAGCAGCCCCCACCTCCTGCATCCCTGGGGACACCTCCTTAGGCATCCTCAGGCCAAGAGACACACCCCCCCCATGCTGTGCTGGAGCGAGCCCCTGCCAGGAGTGGGGTTATTCCCACCCAGCCCTGAGCCCCAGGAGCCCCTGCCATTGGGGCAGACATTATTACTACAAATCTTATTGCTTGCAGTGCCCTGCCCCGGGGAATGGCCATCCCGGCTGGCCACGGGAGCTCACTGCTTCCCCGGGGACCACGGCCATCCGCCAGGTCTGACATCATCAAAATGAGATGAAGAGCAAGAGTTAATGCTTCGACTTTGATGTGACATAATGGAAAAAAAACCAGCCACCACCCACTCCACCCTCTTCCCCACCCCCCCCATGCAATAGGCAGCCCTTTGGTTGCGGCACACCGGGTGATATAGCCCCACCAACTGACACACCAGTCAGAACAAGAACCTGTGGAAAGCCCATGAAATAAATATTTTAAAAAACTATTTACAATATTAGATCTGTGAGCATGAATTAAGAGAAAAATGCTTTTTCTTGCCCCCCAACCAAGCTTAAAAAGTAGGTTAGCATCCTGCTGCCTAGCACAACACTATCTTACATGGCACCTACACATAATATATATTCACATTTCTTTTTAAAATTAGGTACTCTTACAAACAGACTTAGAAAACATTGGCTAGCAACGCAGCCCAAGGGACCCCCTCGGCCTCCGGACCCACGCCGCGAACACCGGCCAGCTGCACCCCAGCTCCTCCGGCTGCCCCAAGCTGCCAACGTGCCCTGAATCGAAACCGCCAGCTGCCCCCCAGCGCCCTTCGGGGAGAGGGTGGAAGTGCTCGTGAAAGAGAGGGCTTGTCCGTGGGGAGGGGAGGAGAAAGGATGGGGACCGTAATTCCTGCTAAGCCTAGGGGTGAGCTTAATACAAACAAGAACTCCTGAGAACATCTTAGAACAGATGGATTCATTTCACAACCACCAAGCTAAGGGATGGGCCGAACGGACGCTACGACACGCAGGGTGGGGGGACACGCGTGATGCGGGGACAGCGTAGCCTCGTGGTTTGCTCAAAAAACCTACTGCTACAAGAAAAGCTGCAGTGGCGTTCCCTGGCAGATGGCAGCCTACCCCTGCCTCGCTCCCAGGCCGTCCAAGCGTGCAGCCCGAGGATGCAGACCCGAGAAGGCCTCGGCTGGGGCCCAGCCCTCTCCCCCCAGCATGGCTGGCCACGGTGGAAAGGCGAATGCCTGAGCTCCAGACAGCAGCAGGCACCTCCCTGCTGCCCAGGCACTGCCCGTGCCCACGGGACGCCGGGAGCCGCGGCTTTCCCAGTCGCCTTCAACTGGGAATGCTTTGTCAGGCTGAAAGAATACGAGATGGAGAGAGAAACTGTCCATCAACAAGTCTTAAAAACAGGGCAGCAGTACACCTGTGTCCTTCTGAGATTGTGTCTCTGCTTCCTGGGAGGTTTCTAGGAGCTGGCAGGCAAAAAGCTGCCCGGGCAGCCCACCAGCCCACTCAGTCCTGTGCTGCACGGCTCTCCCCAGCCCAGGAGGGATGGGGATGCAGGAGCAGTGAGGACAAGTTCATCCCGCTCTCACAGCTCATGGAGGATGTTCAGCAATGCGGCAGAAAGTTTGCTGAAAGTATCAGCGCTGGATAAACAGCTCTTTGGAGAAGGTTTGCTGCAAATACATCTCACAGACGTGCTGGCAGTTGAACACAGATACACCACTGCACGCAGCAAACACGAGCAAAAAAGGACCTCAGTAGTGATGAATATAAACACATGCACACACTGGATATTCTGCAGGAACCCTGTCAGCAGAGAAACCCATTCCAGGGCCAGCATGGCTAGACAAGAACCTAACTGCTACAGACAGGAGCCTTTCTGACCTCAAACTACTCTTGCTGCAGCCCTCAAGCCCCAACAGATAAATTTTGACTAAGAGCTTGGCAAATCCAGCCACTCCTGGGGGTTACGTAAAATGGATGGCTCCTGACCACGTGAAGTGTGAAGACCTAGAGCTGCTGATGACAAGGTGAGAGAAGAAAAGGTAACCATACAAATGAGAGAGAGAGGGACTGGCAGCAAAAGGACAGACAACAAGGACATCAGTGGAGGTGCAGAGCTAAGAGGATGCTGATTCTGCTACATGGGCTGGGGAGCTGGGACAGAGACTAGTTTCAAGAATAGGATGAGGAAGTGGCCAGCAAGGAAAACCAAAGTAACAGGCAGAGGAGAAGTCTGTTTTGCAAGACACAGCATTTGTGCTGAAATCCAGAGCTGAAGAAGCAGAGCAGGGAGTTGCCAGGTGGCCTGGAGGATGAGGAGTGCAATGAGGCTGCAAAGCTGAGGATGGCACTGTGGTAGTGCCAGTGGGCAGCTCGGCTAACAGGAGTAAGGCAATAAACTGTGTTGCTTATTGAGATTGTCTGCAGCTCCCTGTGCATCCCTTGCACTGCATAGAAGCTGCATTTATTAGTAACAGGGTGCTCTAAAGCTGAGCGGTGCTCTGCAGCACACCTCACCACTGCCTCACTGCAGAACACACAGAAGTGAGCAGTGCACATCCCAAGTCATTAACAAAAAGCAACCCATTATGGTATTATCTCTACTTATTTTGGTATCTCTTGCACGCTGCTCTAGCTGAAATGTGGCTGTGTGGTGAGAGGAAAATCGGAAATCAAGAAAAGATGAATGCAACGTCAGGACTGACTGGGGGAAAAAAATAATTAATAAACATGTTCAAATGTTTGAGCACTGGTAAAGAAAATGGAGCAACCCAGAAAATGTGACCCTGCCAGGCAGTCACCTCACAAGCATACCCTAAATTGAAATTTTATTTTCTACCAAATCACAACATTCCTCCTTTCTGACCCAAAATAAAGCCTCACAAATGCAAGTGTGAAGCACTTTGAAAGGAGGTCTTGTAGTCTGCAAGACCTGGCAGCTACAACTGGTGTCAGCTGGAGAATGCACACAGGAGAGGCAGAGGGGCCCAAGATGAAATATCCCAGAGATATGACAGCAAGGAAAAGAGTCTAGCAAGGAGCTGTGGCTTTCCTCAGAGCAGAAAGCCTTAATGCTTTTCTAGAGATGATGACCATCTCTGGCCTACTTCACCCCTGGGGCAACCCAAAGGATTGCACAAATCTGTAATTCCAAAAAGCTGCACTAAAGCACCAATATCCCAACCTCATGATGGGCTGGAGAGGTCATGCCCCAAGTGCCACTTGGTGATGGCCTGCCATAGGTGATGGCTTCACCTTATCCATCCCTTGGCAAATAAGCTTGTCCCAAAATAAAAATGCCTGCACAAGGTAAACCAGCCACCCAGCGCAGCAGCTACAGGAGCAAATGCTTTGAGGCTCAGGTCACGTTGCTGCACACTGTCCAGCATGGCCAATGTGACCTTGGTCCATCCCAGAGGCCTGTGACTCCTAGTGCCTGGGCTTCATCCCACAGGGACCTGCCTTCAGCACAGGAAACATCCATCCAACTGAGCTGAAACAGCAGTCTGACAGAAAACTGCAGGCCAAGACTGGCAGTTCAAAGGGGTGGGAGGAATACAGTTGCCCTTTCAGTGTCTCTGATCTCTTCCTGTGACAGTTCCTGGCCATTCCTCTCTGGAGCTGACGCCTGGCTGGTTCCACCGCTGGGAACCAGCTTGCTGATCCCACCACCCCCTGGGACAGACACTGCTCCGCTCCCACACCAGTGACACTTGCCAGCTCCCACCTTTGCCATGCTGAGCCAACTGGTGCTGGTGGAGCCCCAGGGTGCAGGAAGGCAGCTGGGAGGCTGGAGCAGCAGCACCTCATCCACAAAGCCTTTCCGCACTTGCTTTGTTGAGGTTTTTATCCTCATGAGGTTTCCACTCCCAGAATCACAGAAGATGGAGAGCAGAGCAGCCTCCATTTACCAGCAGTTAAAAAATCAGAGAGCAAGAGAGCAGGAAAGCCCTGAGGAGTGCGTGGTGCCCGGCACACACAGCTCCACACGCGCAGTCCGGCACAGGCGCCTCCGCAGCGATGGTGAAGGACGGAGAAAGAGGGGGTGTAAAGGATGGGGAAAAGGGGGGGTTTGCTGCCAGGGAACAGGACAATAAACGGAGGTAAGAAAGGTGCTCACATGCACACCTGGCCCAGGGGAAGGAGGGGAAATCCCTGACCCGGGTGCCTGTGGAGAGTCTGCCCCAGGCAGAGGCTAGAGGAGGACTGTAAGTATGGATGGAGAAGCAAGAGGGAAAGACAACCTGTAAGAAAGGTACAGATCAGTCATTAACTGCCATCAGTGCCCTCCTGCCTCACACCTCTCCTGAAACACTTTTAAATCTTTTTTCATGGAATGTTTGACACATTTAATGCATGCAGTAGAAATTAAAGCAACAGATAACTTCATATTAATCTGTACAGGGACTGACAGGCTAGATTTAATCACTTCCTAGCTGTTCAGAGAGTTAACTTATTCTAGTACGATTCAAAGGCAAGGTAAAGGATTTTTTTTTTTTTAATCAGCCATTTCATAGTAAGAGAAAAATGTGCCGCAGCCTCGTGTGCGTCAGCACTGGGGGAAGGGAATACCTGCAGGAGAGCCAGAGGTGCTCTGCGAAGGGCACGCGAATCTCAAACGCCTTCTTTCAACCTCCATACTAAACGAGCACAATGAAAGATTTAAAGATGATCAGCTGCTTTCCACCTCCCATCTACAGGCTTTGGGGTCTGGGGTTCAATGCCAACTGTGAAAAGCAATTCACGTTGCAGCCCAGCCCTCTCTAGCTTCTGCCCCCAGGGCAGGCGTCTCTTGAATGCATGGCCTGCCCTGGAGCCTTCCTCTGAGCAGGGACAGGGAGCCAAGCAAGGACCAGCAAGCGGCTGTTAAAGGTCTAAAGGTCGGGTGACCTTTGCTGCTTTCAGCACGGGAAGACGCTTCATGCAAATGGACTTTGTGCAGCAACGTGAAAGTGAAGCCATGGAGACACCATGGCCAAGCAAGGTCCTTTGGCCAAGCACAGACCACAGCAATCCCTTCTCAGCTGCTGAGCATCCTTGCCTGGCAGTCAGCACAGCCACATGTCCTGTGCACTTCCAACAGGTTTTTCTCAGCAGTGCTAGGCACCGTGACCCTGTTCTGCCACTGCAGACCCCCAGCTGGCTTTGAAACGTGCAGCAGAGGCTTGCAGAGGCACTCTGCAAAGGCGTCGTGCAGGACAGGGCAGGGGCTTGGTTGCTCTCTGACTGCCCAGCATCAGATACAAACAAGCACAAACCAACTCTACCTCGCTAGTAAAAGGATGAAAAGCAAATTACAGTAAAAAATAAACTTAAGACAGTCCCTTATCCCAACCGTATTCCAACTGCAAATCCCGGCTAAGGAGGGTCCAAGGCAAGATGTGCACAAGAGCACAGGGTGAGGGCCAGAGCAACATCAGAAGCTCGAGCCTGTAAAAAGGGAGAGATTCAACTTTCAGTGAAGCGCTGCGGAAACTACTTTGCCGCCAGAGACCACAGAAATCACCACAAGCTCAGGAAAACGGAAGGAGGTCTGTCCAAAAGCAGGGCATGGTAGGACCAGTTCATCCCTGAAGCCAAGAAGAAATAGACAGACAGAGCCCAGCACGCCTGCCTGGCAGCAGTGAGCGTGGCAGCCTGGTACCTGCAGCATCTCCTGCACCTGAGCAGGACCTGCCAGCCCACGGGCTGTGCCATGGGGCAGTGAGGCAGCCATCAGCAGTACACATACCAGTAGCTAATGAATACTCTGCTGCAGGTAACAGCGTGGGACACCAGCAGCTGCTACGAACAAACTGACAAAGGACAGGTTGGCCTTTCTCTCCCTCAGTGATGGGAAATGGTTTTGGTTTTGCTTTAAATGCCACTAAGACAACAGACAAAAGGAGGACTCTGAAGGAAAGGGAAACGTTTGTGTGCACCCAAAGGCTGCCGAAAGCTACTTCATGTGCACAAAGGTGGTTTTCTTTCTGCTACAGTACAAGTGCTTGTGCCTCAAGTATAAAACGCAAGCCTCCAAATCACACAGACGAGCTTCTTATTTTTATTTTTAAAGTGATAAATAAGGCACTGTACTTTTAACTAAAACTCCCTGGTTCCAAGTTTAAAAAAGCCCCAAGGAACGTTCAAACTGCAGAAACTTCCTTCTGAACAGCAGAGCCAGACAGGTCGACCTCTTATCTGTCCGAGACACATCTGCCGATGCCTAAAATCACGGGCGTTATCCTTTAACTGCGGATTTTTAAAGGCTTGCTACAGCTTATAAAAGCAGCTTTAGTTAATGCATGGTAAAGGGTTACTACTATACATCAGTTTTGTACATGGCTACCGGTTCTTTGCTATTTCGGGTCCAGTCGCGAGCGTTTGCTGTGTGAACAGTCCACCTTTGCTCTGAGCTTCCTCTTGCCCTGTGACCCGCCACTCTCCTGCATCTTCTTCATGGACCTCGTCAGGGTCTTCCCACTGCTGGACTTCTTGTTGGCCATCTTCTGCGACCGCGTGGAGGACTCTCCCAGGGGCTTCTGCTTTGGGGACTTGCCCAGCTCCTCATGGCCAGAGGGCATCATGGCCCGTCTGCTTGTGTTCTCTTTGCCCTTCCGCATGGGGAGCCGCACCTTCTCCAGCTGCCTTTTTGGGACTCTCTTCTCTTTTAAAGACATTTTTCTAGCTAGCTTATTGCTCTTCTCCATGGCAGCCTGCTTTCGGGTGGCGGGAGCTTTCACACTGACCTCTGAATGCTTTATTTTACTGGCCTTCTTGGTAGGCAGCTTGTCCTTGGTGGAGGAGCCGGATCGCTCCTGGGTGCTCCCGCTCTCCTTCAGCGTCCTTTTCTTTCTGCTGAGCTGGAGGTCAGCTTTGGGCAAGGGGTCCTCCTGGGACCTGCTCTTCCCCTTCCGCCCTTTCCCCATCCCATCCACTGATGGAGATTTAGCTGGAAAGGCATCTGCTTTGATCTGCAAGGCCAGCTTTGGAGACATCAGTGGGTTGATGCACACGCTCTTCTGGCTCTGCTTGCTCTCCAGGGTTGGGTGGTCCCCTGAGCCATCGCTCTTCTTCTCCGCCTTCACCATGCGGTGCTGGGCTCGCAGCTTGCCCCGCAGATTGGAGTACTTGCGAAGGATCCTGGTGCTGGCCTGTGTAGACTGGATGGTTTTGTCTTCGCTCAGGTCCTTGGTGCCGACGTCGCCGGGAGACATCTGGAGAGGAGCGGTGGCTTCTTCAGCCTCCGCTTTATCAGCATTCTCCCGAATTTTGGCCCAAAGCTTTTGGTTCTTCAGGTTATTCCGAGCTGGGGTAGTGGCGGCAAACTTCTTTAGGTGTTTTTTCAAACGTTCGGCTTGCAGCGAGCTAGGGTAGAGACTGGAGGAGGAATATTTCTGCATGGGGACTTTGATGGGGGGGATCTCCCCTGGGAGACGGGTGTTGAGTTTCTTTACGATCACTAGAGACCTGGTTTCAGTTGTCTCGAGAAACCACTGGCAGATGTCAGACAGATTAAAGGCCTTCATAAACAGCATCTGGACAGGAGAAAGCTTCTGCACTTCCAGTGAGCCTCTACTTTTCCGTGCCCTTTTCTTGCTTTTCCAAATCTCTTTCAGTTTGTCAGATTTGTTCTTTACCTTGGGGGTTGGCTGCACCTCCTTTTCCAGCTGAATCCAGCCCTTCTGAACTTTCATGTACTGGGCATTGAACTCGGCAATGAGCTCTTGGTTCTCTTCTTCAGCACACCACTCCATGAACTTTGGTTTGCTGTCAGCCATATCTATGTCCTCTAATGCTGGGGAGTCGTAATTCCCTGAAGTGCTTTCGTCCCTTGGTTTGGGGATCGCTTGCATAGACTCCTTCCCTAGTGTGCTCTTTTTTGCAGTGTCTGTGGATGTAGGTGCATGTCTTAAGTTATAAAACTGCAGAGCGACCTTTTTATGCTTCACAGTCTTTGCTGGAAGGTGCTTGCTTCCACCCCTGCTGCTGGGACACGGAGGTGAATTGGACACCAGGTCGTAGTTGTCCAGCTTGCTCGTGTCCATGGCACTGTCAGAGCTCTCCTCATCCTTTGTGCTGGTATCACCCAGTTTCATATCCACTTGCTTGGCATCATTTTCAGGCACGCTGCTCTCTGGAGGGAGGAGAAAGCTCCTCTTCTCAGAATCAACCTGGGCGCTGATTTCCAGCATCTCATCCAGTTGACTCTGGCTGCCATTACCAGGGGAGTCATCTTTAGAGGAATTTTCGCCCTCTGCTGCAGTCTCTTTTGCTATGATGATTTTATAGGTTTGTCTGGTGGTGACACCATTCTCCTCGCCTGGCTGCTGCCCAGCGGTGCTCTCTGGAGCCTGGCCCGTGCCCAGCCCCTCGCTGGCTTTGTGCGGCACGTCGGGGAAGCAGTCGTTTGGGAAGTGCATGGATGCTGCCCCATCCAGGTGCACTTCTCTCTTGAACCGCTTAGTGCTAGGGCTCTTGGAGAGTTTGATCTGAAGGCAAGGAAGCTGAACAGAGCTGGAAGAACCAGTGTCCTCAGCACTGTCCTCAGTAGGTGACTGGGATTGCTGGCTTCGGAGACGCCGGTCTGACACCACAAGCACCCTCCTTCCTTTCTTTCGCTTCTTGTCTAGAGTGTCTTTGGAAGAGACAGAGTCTTTCCCTGCAGTGTCTGAGCTGTCAGGTTCAGGTGGCGTTTCCCCTTCAACGGGCTCTTTTTCATCTGCTGGGCTGTTATTCTGTACTGCCTCCCCTTCTGAGATTTCAAGGAGAGCTGTGCTGGCCAGCACAGCCTCCTCTTGCTCAAGGGAGCCATCACCCACCACATCGGATAGCCCAGCTTCTGGTTCAGCATCGATGCTTTTGTTCACATCCATACACAGCAAGGTGGCAGGGGGCTCTGGGGGACTCTCCCCGCCCATGGTAGCAGGGGGCTCACTGGGAGCCTGACAGCCTGGAGAGCATGGAGGGGGCTCTGACAGACAGAGCCCACAGGGCTCCGCGTCCTCTGTGCCTGGAAGCTGGGCAGGATCCCTGGCACCATTGTGGGCCAAGGGTGCTGTGTCCACAGTGGCAGAGGGCTGCAAGGGGGACTTTGGCTTTGGGCTGGCAGGGAGGTTGGGATCAGTTTGTACGTCAAAGCCTGGACAACCTTCCTCCCTGTTGGGTGCTTCTGAGACAGGAAGGGCAGGAAAATCATCAGCCTGCCTGCTGGTGCTGCTGTCCCCAGAGGAGCCCAGGCTGC
>NW_008595617.1:12439-12675 GCF_000691845.1 Merops nubicus
CCTCCTGTGGTAGGAGATCGTGAGGTGGTCGGGCTGGGGGGTGGCGAGCCTGCCGAGCTGTCCTCTTTCTGGGGGCTGGGTGGAGCAGAGAGGGAGAAGAAGGGCATGGCCATGCTGGCTTCCCTCGACCGCAGCGCCCGGGTGTCCCGGGGCTGCACGGCGCCTGCCTCAGCTCTCTCCCTCGCTTCTCGGCTGCTTTGTGCCCCTTTAGCCAGGAGCCTCAGGGAAACCCTTTT
>NW_008595618.1:0-6530 GCF_000691845.1 Merops nubicus
TCGGGAGTCAAACCACCGATTTGTTCAAGTGCCGTCGGTGACATCTGACACACAGTGCATTTGAAAGCAAGCAACAGGCGTTTTTCTGCCTAAATGCAAGTTGTGCATTGAACAAAGGCAGTAAAGCCCTATTTAAAGGCTGGGGTGCTCTCGTGGGAGTCACCGACTGACAGGAAAGTGGGCACCTCAGCGAAGGGTAGTGACCGCCCCTGATGCAGCATCTGCTCAGGGGAACTAAGGTGCTGCTACATCTGTTGTTGCATTTATTTCAATACCCCCATTTCAAAAAACTATCAGTTAACTGGAAGAGGATTGAGAGAAGAGCCCTAACACAGCTTATATAAAACAAACAAAATCGAGGTGTCCAGTATATGCAGTTAGCAGCGAAAGCTGCAAGAATTGACTATTATTTGAGTAAAAATAATTTTGCTGGGGCCAGAGAAATTTACTAAGCTCTTCAGCTTCATAGAGACAGGTCTAACAACATCCAACAGCTTTCACATCGTTGTGGGGTTATAAAAATCAAAGTAGCCCAGATGACATTTTCCACATTTTTTCCTCTTAACTATACTTCATATTTCCAAGTCCCTAACAATTCAACAATTTAAATTTTGAGACTACAATGACTGAAGCAATCACAATAGTAACTAATGAAGAAGCTGTTTTGGTGCTGTGTACCTCTGCTTCTATTACATTAAATAACTGTACACTTGTTTGGGAGGCAGCACATTAGTAATCTTTGCTCTGATTCTGTGACATTGGTTACAGAAATCAAGTGCAGGTATTTGGTAATACCAGTATATTCCAGTCAAAGTAATCTGGTTAAAACATACATCCTCGCATCTTCAAGCAACAGGTTTGAGGGTGTGCTTTAGTCTGCAAAAAAGCAGCTGCTCCCCAAAGGGTCATGGGTCATTCCAGCAAAGATCTTTGTGCCTTCAACATAGCCTTCCTTTGTCAAAGGCAATGTGTTATCTTAGGTCAAGGCCAACTAATGCCTTTGGGGAAAAAAAGCAAATAAAAACAAAAAAAGGCAAAAAACAGCCACCAAAAAAACCCCAACCTAGTCCCTCTTCCACATGTGTAGTGGTGTGGCTGGCTGGGCTCCTGAGCGCAGTCATCTCCCGCAGAGGGCACCCTCTGAACGATCTGTTCCAGTTCTCAATGATGCTGAAGCTGTGTAGGCAGTGGCACGAGTACGACAGCAGGAACAAGGGCAGCAAGACCTCCTGGGCTCCTTTTCTGACTCATCCACTGTTCCCAAGTACAAACCTGAGAGCATGCTCCACTCACTGCATGTCACGAAAGGCACTGGAAACAAGAAAATACTTTTCACTGTCTTTCTGACGCCAGCAGTACATCTGACAGGTAATTCGGGCATTCTCAGAATCTACCTGCACAATGATTTTATCTATTTAGTATTTCTAAAATAGTGAAAATAGCCTAAGTTACTGTTTATTTTATTTCTTCACGTTTATGGTTTCTTCTGTGTTAGCACTGTAATCAACAAATTAGTAACTATAGCTTATCCAATGTACTCAAAACCAAACAGGACAGTTCCAATGCCAATAAAATAATGAGACAAATTTAACATCTTCATCTCTTTACCTAGAGTTGCAACTTCTGCATTTGATATGCACCTAAGTAAAAAAGGATTTAACTTCAGACTTGACTGAACATTCATTCTGGTTGGTGTAAAATATAAGAGATTAGGTTTACAGAACAGTTTTTACATTTCTGGGAATGGGTATGACAGTGACAATTCCTCCATAGGGTTTTCATTTTGATGTGTACACCTCATCCCACCCCCAAAAAGAAGAGCATAAGTAGCAATAGGTTCTTCAGGTAAAGCCACAGGAAAAAAAAAAAAAAGTAGGAGTTAGTTCCATCTTTCATGTATTAACTCTGCAATTATCTAAAACTGTTTTTAAAGAACTTTGTGGTTTTTTCATTGCAAACACTTTTTATTTTTCCCCTTTTAATTTGTTCACAGGACCTTGGTGTCAGCCTCATTTCATTAAGTTAATGAAGAGTTTGTTATGCCTCCCTCAACTAACAGAAGTTCACTGCCAAACAACATACACAAGACAACAGCAAGAGAACAGGCCAGTTTCTATGCATATTTCAAAACAACAGAACCAAAAATGTATGCTTGCCATTACTCCTTTTTACAGACTTCAATAATTACTGAGCGATTAAGTACCTTACACCACATGCCTCAGAAATAGCAATGGAAACATTATGGAGAGAGTGAAAATCTACTGTGACTGAGTAAAGATGCAACTCCTTCCCAACATCAACAGAGTAGAGTATTTTCATTGAGTTAAAAAAAAAAAAAAAAAAATTACCTATGGTTTCCCAAAGAATCGTTTGTCTTCCACAAAAATTCTTGTCAGGTTTTCCAGTACTCTCCGTGTGTCATGTTGGGCTTTTCTGGGGATCTCCCACCGTTATGTATGCTTTAGTAAACCAAAATGCTTGGTAAATGCCTTTTCAATGAGTTTGAGAACTTATTTGCTCCCTAGGGCACACAGGTGAGGAAGACCATTAGGATTCATGTGGCTTAATCTGCACCTTTACAATACATTTTGCAGGTAATATGCTTGAAAGTGCATTAATGAATCACGGATTACTCCAAACCATGCCTCACAAAGGTGCCTTCTAAAGTAATTTAAAAAAAGAAAAAAACAAACACACACAAAACCAAACCCCCAAAATACTAACCAAAAAAAAAAACACGCTGCAGGGAAGGTGAACACTGGTGCTCAGCTGTGACAGAAGTTATTCAGGAAGGATATTAATGTGAGGTAACATCAAGTCAAGTAGGCACAAACCAGATTATGTTTCCTTGGCTTCAAGAATAGAAAAACTTTTAGAGAAAGAAGAATACAGTAATGAAACAATGTACCTTGTTTTATCTGTACCTTTAATCAAAACCTTAAGATGATATATGCAAGCTATATAAATAAGTATCAGAATAAATAATTTTTTAACTTAAATATCTCTTACATTGTTTGGAAAGCTCAGAGGAATGAACCACACTCTTTATCCTAACAAAGTAAAGGAGATGCTGTTAAACGAGATGAAGTTACACAGGGCAGCCTCAGGAGCCTAAAACAGTTTTTTTTATTCTTTCAAATCCTTTCACTGGCTCTGTTCTTGCTTCTGTTCTTGTCCACCTGCCAGCTCTGACATTCATCAGGCTCTTACTAAGTGGGATAATTCATTAACCCAGATGAAAATTAACTTCTCTCGCCCAGGGCTAGTGAGTTAAGTTCTTTCAGAAAAAGGCCTAACAAGCATTACCACCAAAGCAAAATAGGTGCCAAAAGCAAATGAGAAGGAGAGGGAAAGGGGGTCAAGCTATATGGGACAAAAATAATTTATGGCAATATAAAATGTTACAACCTTTAGCTTCTTGCGAAAAAAAAAAAAAAAAAAGGTTTCAGGCATTTCAAGATTGCAGAAATATCTTGGATTACTTTTGTGAAGGTGTACGATGAGCTAAGATTTAATGTTTCAAAAGCAGACTCAGACTAATTTGTTTATCCAGGATTAAAACCAAGTTTGATGTTATTGTCCGTGCTATGGTATTAGTTGCAGAAAAGAAATGTAGCTGAAAAGAATTACAATGCAAGTACTGAGTAAATACTACAAAGAACATAGTAAAGATCAAACCTGAAATGTAAAAGGGTAAGATTAAGACAGAACAAAGAACAGCAACAGATGCTTATACAGCTCCTGCACATGGGGGGTAGTGCAGACCACCCCACCAGCCCCAGCCCCCAGGCCCTTTTGTGAAATCCGCACCAGTCCTTCTGCTGTTAATTACAAAATGCAGGAGGCTGGGAGAGGTTGGTACTTTTTGGCTGAGTGAGGTAGAAAGCAACAAGTGAACTCCCACAGGTCCCCAAGACTGGGTCAGTGATCCGGAATGGCGAGGCACGCCCCAGCTGTACCTCCAGCCACCAAGTACCTTAGGGGGAGCCAACAGAAAGACCACAGCCCCACTGAAGAAAGGCCAGGCTTGCCTGACAAGATTAATGGCCACGGTGGAAAAGTATTAACTGAAGTACTGACCAAAGTCAATCACCTTGCAACCCTATAAATACTGATCCTGAAGCGAGGCCCATGGAGCTTTCTGGGATCTCCATGGGCTGAGTTTTGGCACCTCCCCCTGAGCTGGGGCACCTCTCAGGCTCGACGCCGACTGTCTGCTGGTAAAGCCAACAGGGAAGGCTGACTGCTTGTAACACACCCATGAAGGGAGATGTATTTGTGATCGCCAGGATTTTATGAAATCCTAGAGATCCCTGGGTGCCCAGATTTCTTATAATCTGCAGAAAATCAACATCTGAATCACAGGCTAACCTCCATATCTGAATATAACTATGCATGTGCGTTATTTGCTTTTTGATTAACGAGCTTTGTTAAATCTTATGTGAATTGCTGCATTAACTATAAGCAATTATTGATTTGCCTGATGAAGCATTGTTATTTTCTAAATTACCACAACAGTGTTAATATGCTTTAAATGCCTTTATTTAAATTCTTGCTACCTCAAGTGCATGTAAGAAACAGTATCATGTTGAAGCACTGTACTGAAGTCCCAGTACACAAGTTCTATTTATCATGAACTGTTGACCAAGTCTGGGGCTGGGGGTAGTTCTAACCTTGCTCTCTGAAGGAGTCTGGAGAGGAAAGGGGTCTATCCTGAACCTCATGACGCAACAGGAAGGGCATTCCTTATCACCTTCCCTCTATACCCTTAGACATAAACCACTGATCAAGTCTGAGACTAGGGGTGGATCTAACCTCACTCTCTGAAATGGTTCAGAGGGCAAGGAGGTCTGTTCTGAGAATATTGTAACCCAATGGGAGGATTTCCTTTTTCTCTTACATTCTCAGTCTCCCCAATATTCTTAGTTACAAGCTGTTAACTGGGTCTAAGCTTTAGAGAGCGAGGGGGTCCATTTTGAAGACCTGGTGCCTCAGCAGGAGGGCCACCCTTACCCCTTCTAATTCTTAATCCCTGTGAAAACCACCCTAGACTAACTCCAAGTCTCTTTCCACTACATATGTATATGGATTTGCACAAGTATTTTAATCTAACCGTTCTAATAAAATTGAACCTCAATTAACCTTTGTTGATTTTTCTACGTTCTATCAAGTGCTTTTTAGCTTTGTCAAATTATTATTCTACCTCAATAATTGCCACCTTTTTATCGAGTGAGCTGCATTTCAGTCATTCTGTGGCAAGTAGAGTCCTAAACTCGGATTCTGCAACACGTGATTTAGAGGAGACCCATTCCACCTCCATGACAACACAAATCAAAGTCTAGCACAATTCAGTGGTATACGGTTCAAACCAGTTTTATATAAGAAGGTTAAAAAAAACCAAAAAAAAACACCAAAAGCAACACCACAAATTTCACATTTTTATACTGCATTAACATTTTAACAACTGGGGAAAGAATCTGTTCATATAGGGAATTTCCATAGCACATGAAGGCATTTAGATATTTAATAGTTAGCAAAATTGGACTAGATGACCTTTGGAGGTCCCTTCCAGCCCAGACATTCTAGGATTATGATTCTATGAAAATCAGCCATAAAGTTGAAAGCATTAAGAAACATCAACGTCAATGGGAAAGTAGCTGTTAACATCTTCAGGCTCTTTCTATCAAGAACTGGCCGACATGTACAAAATCGCTCTCAGTGGGCACCTGAACAGCCTGAAACCAAAGGGAGACGTGTAAAACAAGCTATCTCCTCAGGAAAGTCCTGACATGATGCACTTTGTACAACAATTGATGAGGGTAACATCAGCCTTTGAAGGAGCAGAGCCAGATGTCTTTGAGTGGCTGACCATTGGATGGAACAAGTGACATCATTAATTTACATCCAGCATTCATAGAATCATAAAGGTTGGAAAAGACCTCTAAGATGATAAAGTCCAACCATCAACCCAACACAACCATGACCACTAAACCATGTCCTGAAGTACCATGTCTACAAGTTCGTTGAACACCTCCAGCGCTGGTGACTGCACCACATCCCTGTGCAGCCTGTTCCAATGCATTACCAATTTAAATAAATTTAATGTGTTGTACATGTAGGATGACAGTTTAAGCAAAACAAGATACATCACTGAAGTAGAACACTGTGCAAAAAATATACTTACATCCAAGTAAGAACATAGAAAGACTGAGGTAGGAGGAAATGCTGGAGACTGATTATTTGCATTTCTCTTTATATGCACCGCAAGAGCTAAACCCCCAAGAAATGTACTGATAACCTGATCAAAGCAGAACTTGTTGGCAACAGTAGGAAGATAACAAGAGGAATAGTTCTGCTTCAAAGGGACTGACGTTGAAACCAGCATCCCCTGGATTTCCCCATGGGCATTTCCATTTGCAACTCAGATTTCCATTCCACAGCAATGCAGCTCTTGTGAAGATCACAGAATCATAGAATGCTTTGAGTAGGAAGTGACCTCAAAAGGTCATCTAGTCCAACACCCCCCCCCC
>NW_008595618.1:6613-14374 GCF_000691845.1 Merops nubicus
CCCCGTAGTAAGGAGGGAGATCCCCAACTAGATCAGGTTGCTCAGAGTCCAATCAAGCCTGTCCTTGAATGGCCCAGGCATGGGGCCTCCACCACCTCTCTGGGCAGCCTGTTCACTGTTTCACCCCACCATTAGGAGGAAGTAAATAACTTCTTCCTAATGTCTAATCTAAATCAACCCTGCTACCATTACCCCTTGTCCTGTTGCTACATATCCTTGTAAACAGTCCTTCCCCAGCTTTCCTGTAGGCCCCCTTCAGGTATTGGAAGGCCACCATGAGGTTTCCCTGGAGCCTTCTCTTCCTCAGGCTGAACAACCCCACCTTTCTCAGCCTGTCCTTGTAGGAGAGGTGGTCCAGCCCTCTGATAATTTTTATAGCCCTCTGGACCCTAACAGGTCCATGTCTTTCCTGTGCTGAGGACTCCAGAGCTGGACACAGTATTCCAGGTGAGGTCTCACTAGAGAGGAGGGGCAAAATCACCTCTTGATCTGCTGGCCACACTTGTTTTGATACAGCCCAGTATGTGATTTGCCTTCTGGGCTCTGAGTGCACATTGTTGGTTCATGTTAAGCTTTTCATCCACCTGTCCCCCCAAGCGCTTTTCTGCAGGGTTGCTTTCTATCACATCACCCCCCAGCCTCTATTGATGATGAAGATTGCCCCTACTCAGGTGCAGGACCTTGCATGTGACCTTTTTGAACCTCATAAGGCTCACATGGGACCACTTCTCAAGCTTGTCCAGGTCTCTCTGGATAACATCCCATCCCACTGGCATGTCAACCTCACCACTCAGCTTGATTTCATCCACAAACCTGCTGAGGGTGCACTTGATCCCACTGTCTATATCATTGATGAAGATATTAAACAGCACTGATGCCAGCACAGATCCCTGAGGGACACCACTTGTTACCCATCTCTATCTGGACATTGAGCCCTTGAAAACTACCCTCTGGATGTGACCATTCAATCAGTTCCCTATCCACTGAACAGACCACCGATCAAATCCATATCTTTCCAACTTAGAGAGAAGGATGTTGTGTGGGACCATATCAAAGGCCATGCAGAAGTCCAGATTGATTACATATATGGCTCTTCCTTTGTTCACTGATGTAGTCACTCCATTGTAGAAAGCCACCAGGTTGGTCAGGCAGGACTTGCCTGTAATAAAGCCATGCTGACTATCTTGAATGACCTCCCTGTCCTCCATGTACCTCAGCACAGCTTCTAGGAGGATCTGTTCCATGATCTTCCCAGGCACAGAGGTGAGGTAGACAGTTCAGTCGTTCCTGGGGTCCTCCTTTTGACCCTTTTTAAAAATGAGTGTAACATTTCCTTCCTTCCACTCACCAGGGACTTCACCTGACTGCCATAGCTTTTCAAGTATCATGGACAGTGGCTTGGCAACTACATCAGCCAACTCCCTCAGGTCTCTGGGATGTTTCTTATCAGGTTGCATAGACGTATGTATGTTCAGGTTCCTCAGATGTTCACGAATCTAGTCTTCGCATACAGTGGGAGGGGCTCTGTCCCCCGGTCCCTGTCTTGTGGTCCTTCAACTCAGGAGGTTGGAAAGAGATTGCCAGTGAAGACTGAGGCAAAAAAGTTGCTGAGAACCTCAGCCTTCCTCCGTGTCTGTTGTTTACTAGTTTGACATTCATCTGCAAATAGTGCTTTCTCATTAAAAAGATTTACAAGGCTTATTACTAAGCACTGCAAGTTATGAAAAAAAGGAGTTACAATTCACTGTCATTAACACTAAAGACAAGACACCTTTCACCAACTTCAAATCTATTCAGTCCTGATGACCAGGTCCATCCAGTGAAAAGACTATTATTCTGTGCCTACACACACAGCAGACAAGGATTCCTCCCCAGCATGCAGATAAAAGGAATAGGCTATCATCTGACTGAAAGCAGTCATCCTTCATTTTTTTCATGCTTGATTACTTTCAGAAGAATTTTAAGGCTGCTTGGGGAAGGCATCACAGCAACCTTCTTCAGTTATTTTTCTCAGTGGGTTGAGACCATGACTCACCCTGCTTTCCAGGCACAGTAGATGAACACCTGCATAAAGCTATGCTTAGCTGCTAGAAGCCAAGGACCTCTGGCCATTTCTTTTGAGAGCATGCTTGAGCTAACAACCCCAATAGCACCAGTCCTACCTTTGGTCTAAACCAGTGGTTCTCAACCTGTGGTCTGCAGACCCTGGGGTGCCGTGATGTCATCACAGGGGGTCCACGAAGGCTTAAAGCAGGGATGGGGAACATCCAGCCCAGAAACATTTGGTTTGGCCTGCAGAGGAAGACAAGCTCATAGAAATATCCACAGCTGGTGCTCTGAAACTGCAGTTCCCCTTCTCTCCAAATTTGAAGACCCTTCATGAGAAAATTGAAATATCTGATGCAGTCTAGTGCTTTAAATCTTGAATTAAGTCATGGTGGTCTGCAGCCACAAGAGGTATTTAAAGGGGGTCTGTGCTGAAGGAAATGTTGAGAACCCCTGGTCAAAACTGTTACCTCCCTGCACCAAAGCAAAGCTTTGTGTGGCTGTGAAGGAAACTAAACTTGATTAAAGCTAGCCCAGCCAAGAAGAAACATGTAAACATCTCTGCTTGCCTTTTGTTCACCTTTATATATAGCTACACACAGATGAGCAGAGGGTTTTGTCATTTTTGAGCCCCCCCCAATCTCGCTCTGAGTTCCAGTTCTATTTTCAGTATGTCTGTGCACATAATTTTAAAGCACTATTTAAGCAAGTGACAAAACTAAAGCAGTATTATAGCTTGTGGAACAAGGTGCTGTACTTTGTTTTAGCAAAAAAATTACTGAACTAACTTGTTGCTTTGGAAAGATGTACAACATGCCTCCAGATAGCAATTCAGATGAGGAATGCAGTAGGAATTATGAATCAACTCCTGGAGAAGCCCCTCTCAATTATAAGCAGATATTAAAAAGACTTGCACCAACTACAGCGTCCTAAAGTTACCTGGTGTGATTCCCATTCTATTTCTAGTAGCAATTTACTATGTTGCTATTTACAGTTACATGAATGAGCTCTAATGCATAGATTTTAAGTACCTGGCTACAAAAATTGAGTTTGAATATCTAAAACCAGGCGATCACAATCATTCACCGAAGAGCTAGAATCAGGAGCAAATTCGTGCCTTGTTGTTGAAATGGAATCTTTTCTTTAAGGTACTTAGAAATCTTTATAAAGCTACAATTTCAGACTAAACATTAGTTTTACTCGCATACCAAATACTATCTTTCATAATTTGCATTCCCCTGAAAATATCCCCAGAATCTGGATAAGATAACTTTAAAATTTATTAAACTGATCCACCTCATCTTTACAAGTCTAACCTAGAAACATCACAACACAGTCTTGTGTACATTGTCATTGCAAGTATCTTCTCTTGTTATTTAACACTATGTTTTGGTTTACTAGAACACTGTTTGAAAATCCACAATACACTCAGGGCAACATGATTTAATTTAATGCAGAATTTCAACCAGAAGTCTACAGTAACCTGGTTAAAGATATGAGTGTTTTAGGCCTGAAATAATGCTGATGATTGTGTAAAGGTGATCACATTTAGATTCAAAATTTGTTTCGGTTCCAGTACATCTGCTTTAACAAAGCCATCTGTAAGCATTTACAGTTAAGACTGTCTAAATAATAGGGTATATATTTCAATACTTGGTAACAAATTGTTTTTAACATTTATTTCTATAACACGGCTACAAGAGAGTTTAAAGTGAGACTGATTATTGCACCTCTCAGTCTGGCCATTTTCCCATTTCAAAAAATTTTAATTCAGGAGTTAAATTCTTAATTTTCATTTTCTTTGAACATTTTGCTCAGCTGTTCAACTAGTGTTACAAGCTCAGGGTTTCCCCCAAGTGATTCAATTTGTTTATAGGCTTCAGATTCAAGCTCTTTCAGTGTATTCCGAGTGTACTCAAAGGAACCCACATTTTCAAGGTAATGTACACAGTATTTTTTTATATCTATGTTCTCTGTCCTTTGACGTAAGATGTTTTGCACCTGAGTACTTTCAGGTCTTGACCAAATTGCGTGAATGGTTGGAAATGAGAACTTGCCCTCAGTCAAGTCTTCACAAAAACTCTTGTTTTCACTATATTCTTTGGAGTGCAAGTTGGCATAGTCATCTCTTATTTGGAAGAAGAGGCCAAGTGTGTTAAGAAGCGGCTTTAAGTCTTTTTTGTAATCTGAAAACAGCTGCATGAGGCCTACAGCTAGTCCAAAGAGACCACCTGTCTTTTGCAATACCATAGCTTTATATTCAGCTTCCGTAGGACAGGTGTAGGTGTCCCTCCAGTAAATATCCAGGCCTTGGCCTTTATGGAGTTCCAGAAGTTGACGGGTAAAAACTTTAACAGCATCTGGATGATCAAGGGTTAAAACCTTCTCTAAACCAAGGAAATATACATAATTAGCACAGTTGATCACAGATGGAATTCCATAGATACTGTGTGCCACAGGAAAGCCCCGTCGCAGCTTTGAGTTATCTTCAATATCATCCACAAGTAGGCTTGCATTGTGCAACATCTCTGTCACTTCAATGATAACCTATCACAAGAAGAGAAAATTAAGTAATATAACCTCCAATTTTGCAAGACCTTATTTAAAGTTGATAAGGTTTTAAAGAATAATATTCTCTATCACTGAGCTTCCCCTTTACACCCTTTGCTTTTACTACTAACATAGATTTATAATTCTCTCATCAGCCAGTTTGTTCCAAATCCTGGACCGTGTGGTCTGCCTTGTGTAATGTTTACAGATTCAAGGTGAACTTACTCCCTGAAGTGTTTCCACTCACACACTCCTCTTCATTGTTGCTACAGGTCTAAAATATGCCATTGTCTGAGAGTCATGCAGTAACTTATTAGAAACACAAATAGAGGAAAAGCTACACAATGTTGTGACAAGTTTAGATTCAACAACCTGAGATCTCCCAAAGTCAGTTCTTGAGAGAGACAGGTATGATCCATTTGTCTCATAAACCTTGCTTGCATAAGTTGAGAGTTCATCCTTGTTTCCTCACACTGTGAGGTTATTTTCAGTACTGAGCTCTTAAAGCTCAGACAATTCTCCTTGAAACATTGTTTGGAAAATTCTTGACAGAAAGGCAACAGCTACAACTTCTTTTGGGAAGCCTCCTACACACTTAATACTTGTTGCTAAGTAGACAAATACACACCACCTGATGTATGCAATAAACTTCAGAACATCAAGCTTGTATCTGACTAAGTTTTTTTTTTAAAACTGAACCTTAACAATCCCAAAGCAGGACAATTCAACAACAAATGAAGAGTTTTTACACTATATACTGTTTTTATTACACAGCTGCAATGCAGGGAACTGACATTCAGCACCTGCTTAAATGGAAATAAATATAAGCATGTAAAACTGCATACTGCATAAGCTCACTGAAAACACATCTCACCAAGATATGATTTTAAAGCTAATGAACCTATTCCACTTGCTTGCTACAAATACTGCACTCAGTCCATATCCATAAAACAACTGCTTCTGTAAAATACTAAGGCTGCCACTAAATAGTGGTAAGTACTTAGTACGGCCCTGTTTGGTGGGTGCTGTAGGAAAAAACAAGAGGCACTTTGCTGCAAGCATTTTCTTGAGCAGCAAGCCATCTAATCTTCAGTGACCACTGTCCCAAAGATTAAAACAAAAAACAACAACAACAAAAAAATCAACCTAATCGTTCGTCCAAGATACAACTGCAAGAGCAACCTACTCAAGAAGCACTAATGACTCACCTACAGGACAGAAGCGAGCCCTACTTTGACCTGTAAAGATATGTTGTTGCCCATTGACTTTAAATCAAAGGCCAGAGCACTTATAGAAAACAACTCTGACTGATTTGGCTGAATAGTCTTTTATTCCATTATGTTATTCTCATTCTCAATACTGTCAGAAACGTTTCCCTGTATTCTATGAATACACTTATTTTAACATTTCTCTTGCTAACCTATTTCATGTCACTGTCAGTTTCAAAAACTTCTGCAGCTTCTAGACATTTGAGGTTTAATCAAAACAGTGCTTCATGACTCTGAATTAAGTTATCTTGTGAACTTCAGAAAATACAAGTGTCAAAAATACTTCAAAGTTGAAAGCAAGGAGCAAAAAAGTTCAGACAGCGGAAAAAGCTTATTTTAGGAGGCATCAGGAAGTAGCCTGAGGAAGTGAAAAAACTGCTTGTCATAATGAAAGTTGAGGAACCAGTACAGAGTGTTATGCTTTGTTACAACCTAAGCCTATCTAATCAGTATCTGCTGCACTATCACTCCAACGCTTCTACCTCCTTACCTGCAGTAGCTTTAAAATTTGCTTGGCCCTGTACTAGCCCATTTCAGTGCCACCGTAGAAGAAAGTTCATGTGACAAACCAAAAAAAAAAAAAAAAAAATGACAAGGTCTTTTTTTTTTGTCCTCAAATGACCTGAAGAATAAAAATACTACATTCCATCACAAAGAGCTTAAGTTGTGAAAGAAACGTGAAAGCATCAGTTTTCTTCATAAAGATAACCAAGACAAGTGGTCTAAGTTTTCAACAATGGTTACATGATTTGCAATTTAAAAGTGACAGGTAGAACTAGTAACTTCTGCTCACACAAAGGCACAACAGTTTTAGTTTACTATAGTACATGAAAGAAGGTGGACCCATGTTGCCATAGGCGCTCAGCAACAGGGCAAGAGGCAACAACAGTCAGACCAGCACAAGAAATCCCAGTTTGACAAAATGGAAGAGCTTCTTATCGTGGAAGGGGTTCAGCATGGGAAGACAGACCCTTAGAAGCTTCAGAACCAACATTCTGTTTTTCAAAACTCAGCAAGGTCCCCAGAAGCCCGAAGTAGCTACAGAGAAAGCCCTGCTTTAAGCACAGAGTTGTCCTACATCACTTCCAGGGGCTTCTTCCAGTTTGAATTCTGATCTGTGTTGCTCTATAATACATTTTATTTGGCTAAGTAGCTGAGCACAAAGGGCAATATGTGCCAGAATAAATCTGGATAAAAAATTATATAGGCAGGTTGGAAAATAGAAGGGAAGAGTTACTAGATGAAGAATGCAGCCTCTTCCTTCATTGTTTAAATCACTTAAACCTTTTTGCTACTTGACAACTATGAAGGGTCACTCTTACACCAGCCTGAAGACAAGTCCTTCACAAGCTCTAAAGGTATTTCTGCCAACAATTAATGAAATTAACTAGGGACCAGCTGGGTAAGTGTCTAACACCAGAAGTGGTTAATTTAATTCCATATATTATCTGGGACACAGAGAATGTTTTGCATTCTCCATATGCATTTAGCAAGCCTCTAGTCTAACCAGGAGGCTAATTTTTCATTTGACAAGCCACAATGCTTAAATACACAGCCACCCATCTTGCACAGGTTTGTCGAACAGAAATGCAAAAGGGAAGGAAAATTCCTGGCTTAATGCTTCTCATTAGCAAGTAAGGGCTTGAGACTGTATGAGAAGCAGCCCCCAGTTTTAGGTCCAGAACAAGTGGTTTATGAAGTTAAATTAACTGCTGTCTTTGAAATTCTCATATAAAATTCATAAGATTTTATTTTCAATCACTGTATTTGTGTAGTTTACAAGGTAGCTGTCTAGCTTCTTTCAGAAGTCATTAAAAACTCAGTGTTAATAATGAGTTAAGTGGGTAACAAGGGTAGCTGATTATCTGCAACTTAAAATCATAGAATCATAGAATCC
>NW_008595619.1:0-10864 GCF_000691845.1 Merops nubicus
GGCGGGCTCTGCTCACCACAACACACTCTGAACATCTAAAGTGAGCTGAAGAACGGAAACTTGGGTTTGGTAACAAAGAGAGTTAGGCTTAAGGAAATGAAAATACGACCACCTCCACATCTTCAGAGCTATACCTTGAATTCAGAATGCCAAGTTGCCCATTAATAATGTAAGAATTGAGTTCATGTATCTCTTTCTCATGCTGCTATTTGTTTGATAGTATTTGTGGTCCAGTATGTGGCACTCACAACAGGTACTTCCTTGGGGTTAAGAATGAGAGAATAATCAGATAAAATCTCAGAGGAGAAGGGAATAAACACATCCCTCTCCATAGTAGAATTTTTCTGTAGCTTTCAGTTCACCTTGTCTTCTCCTTTATTTTGCTCCTTATTTCCAAAAGAATTGTAGAAATACTAGCAAGAATATTCCCAACCCCAGGAAAAAAGCCCAAGATCAGAAATTCAGAGGCTGATGATGGAACAAACTGATTATCTGTGGCTCATGAAATTAATGGCACTTTTTTGCAGTCTGGATCATAGCCAAAAGCAGGGGAGATCATTTAAACTTATGCCAAGAAACACATTTTATCTTGAAGAGCATTTAGAAGATACTATCATTTTGATGGAGAAAGGCTTCCTTTCTCTGCTTCCTAACCCCAAAAACTGTAATAGAAAGAGATGCCACAGGTCAGGCTGCTTTTTATTGGGCCAATTTTCTTTGTCTTGAAGTTTGGCAAGTGTCTGAAGACTTATTCTGCTTTTAAAACTAGAAGTCTGCATCCCAATGATTTCTCAGATTCACTTAACTAAATAGTCCTTTAATTATCCAAGTGCTGGTTCATTTCTTTAAACCAATATAGGTATGAAAAAATCTAATAGTTGCCCTCCCTTGCCCTGAGGATAATTGATCAACTAGATTAAGATGCTGCCACTGCATACAGGAGAAACAAAAACAAGACAGTAACATTTTTGTACTAGCTATTTTGAAGACTAGCAGACCAGATAGGAAGATAAATTCTGAGACAGAGGAGCAGTCCAAGGCCTTGCCGATAAACTTCATCTCTTTTCATCTATCTCTTTGCAGTGTGAGTGGGAATTATTCTGCCCTAGTGCTCCTATGATAAGGTCACATGAATGATGCTCATATTTTTTCATACATTTAATATGATATCAGTACTTACAAACAAATGAAATGGCAGTTGTAAAATGTGATTAAATTATCATCAGATGTAAATGAGAGTAGAGGTGAGGACACAAAATGCCTTTACTGTTCTCACAGAAGTCTAAATATACAGGTAACTCATGCAGTAATGGAGCACATGGATTCTGGGCAACCCTGCTGTGTGGGAGCTGGGCTAACCAACAGATGCATGGGAAAGAGGAAGGATAGTACTGATTTCAGGCTGTCCTGTATGTCAGTGTGGCCAGGTGTCCCCTTCGCACTCCATTTCCTCAAATGGCACTCACGTACGGGCTAGAAAGGAGTTGGAGAAAAAGTGGCAAACTTTCCTTGACTAAAAACCAATACAATGGCTATTTTTTTCATTCTCCTTAAGTCCATCCAGACAAGAACAGAACAGCTTGAAAGCAGTAGTGCAATGTAGGTAGACAAAGCAAGGATGGTGCAGTGGGCCTCTAGAACCATGGATGCTCTACTAGCCCTCCAGCAGGTAAGCAACAGCCTTGGAACAGCACAAGATAGAAGGGTAGCACTGCATGTCCTTGTATAGTGCTTTAAGCTGCCCAGCTGTGGGTAGCTATGGAAGAGTCCTCATCTTCTTTCTAGGAATATTGCTTCTCTGCATACTTAAACTCAGATTTTATACCAGTGAAACACTAGAGTTCAGTTCAATAAAGGAATCACTTCTTTATTATCTGTTTAGCAGAGCAGCAAGAGAGTAAGATTTTTCAAGTTAATTTATAAAAACACTTTTTAATCAGCTCTGGCACCCAAGTTGTTTTTAATTATGTTACAGTAATGTTTAATATAGAGCTTAAAATAGCTAGAGAGAAACTGCTTATTCTAGAAAAACTTGTCAATTTTGTCTAGGTTAAATTCTAAGGTTTTATTCTCAACTCAAAGAATTAATTTTTTTTTTAAATCCATATCAAAATGCATGTATTTTCATGCAGGTGGAACAAATTATGTCATGCAACATTTTATGTTAAATCAAAACTGTTCTTTAAACTGCTTTTTAAACAGACAGGCAGGCAGGCAGAACATTTTATAAACTTTGGAGATTTTATTTTATTATCATTAATCTAAAAGCTTCTTTCTATCTCCAAAACTTTTTAAGGTAGACTTAATTGGTGAAAGAAATGTTAACACAGCATCTGGATCCTCCTGTTCGGGTGCAAACAAGTTAAGCAGCATGAATAGTTGAGCAGTGAAGAGCTGCACACTCCAGGTGGGTCAGCTGGCCTGGAACCACTTCTCTGTGTATGGTAACATGGCACCAGTGATGCTACGCAGAATCTTAACAGAAATATGAAGATTCATACGAATGGAGAAGAGATGGGGGCAATAGAAGAGCAGCTATAGGAGGGGCAGGTATAGGTCATGCAGAGCCCAGCACTCAAGAGGATGTGTAGCTTCCTAGGATATGCAAACCAGGAGGCAAAGGACTGTGAGTAAACCCAAAAAGGCAGAAAAAGATGAGGAGGCAGAACACCAAAACTGCTGTCTGCTCCTAATGGGTGGAGAAAGAGGTGTTCAAAGCAAACACATGATCACCAGCCTAAGAAACCAAGAGATCCAACACATTTGCTGGGTAATATCCTTTGTCCTTTCATTGCAAAAGTCCTGTTCAAATGTCCTGGATGCACACCTTGGTACTTGGGCTGCTTGTACATAGACATCTAGGTGGTTAAAAGTATGTGGATGTTAGAGGGTGAGCGTGAGATTATATTTGTCTTTAAATGAAATAATCTTCTTCTCCTATAACCTCTTGCATTGAAGCCTTGATAAAATGCCAGATTTTGGAGTATTATACTCCATAAAATCTAACTTGAAAAAGGAAATATATTTGATACATGCTGTTGTTTACTACTTGCACACAAGAAACACACAGCTAACAAAGCAGAAACTGCTTGCAACTTCTGTTGGAAATGTTTCTGGACGCTGTGAATAAAGGAGAGTTGGAGGAAGAAGTTTAAAGAAGTTGAGAAGAACCAACCAATGTGTGTTCACCAGTTAAAGAAAGAATAATATCCAGTAGGTCTTCAGTGTTTCCTCTGTTTGGAAAAGCTAAGGAGGAAACACAACTCATAAATAATATCCCTCCATCTGTAGAGTTTCCAAGAGCTTTTTGGACAAATATACTGTCGAAATAGATGCAAATATGAGCTGTGTAAAACACAAAGCACTACATTTTAGGGAATCTGGTACCAAAAGGCGCTATAAATAGTGTTTACTTGCACCAATATAAAGCTTAATTTAGCATAGCATTATAATCATTGTGGATGATTAGAGCCAAATAATTATGCTTATGCATTTTTGGGGGATGTACTTTGATTACCCTCTTCCTTATGTCAACAAATAACCATGTTAACTTAGTTTTTTTCTGCTTATTACTCATGAGTCTCCAAGTGCTCTTCAAGAGCCATGGGTTTATCTATTCCTTTTTCACTCAAAAGAGTCACAGAGAGGCTCTAACTCTGATTTGTTACAGACGCAAAGAAAATAAACCTCTAACTCCTACTCTTCCCCTCCAAACATTGATCACTGCAGTGCTCACACCTGAGACTTTTGTGCACTAAATGACAAAACAAAGTTCAGAAAAATAAACTGCTATGAGAAGACCCACAAAGACTCAATTTTGTATTATAAGATCTTGAATACTGTGACTTTCACTTATTTGCAATGATAAAAAGCTTGATTTCCAAGACTGTCTTTGCCACTTTGCTGTACCCCTAAAATCTGTAACTGTTAGTTAACTAGGAGTTAACTGGGGTGATGCCATAGTACTGAATGCCGATGATCATCAAGTAGAAAACTATCTTTTTGAGAGCCCAATTAAAGGCTGGCACAGAAGGCTTAACAATTATTTCGATTTATGCATATCCTGATTTTATGTGTGTTTGCCATTTCTGTGAAAGCTACATTTTACAGGACAGTTTTGCTCATATAAAGGGTGCTCTGGCAGAAATATTCAGAGAAACCAAAGCCCTATTGAAGCATGAAGGGTAAAATAGATTCATTTCAGCAAGGTCAGTTTGCTTCTCTGGCTTCAGCATGTGCTGGGTCAGGCCAGCTGCCACTGCCATTGCAACCCACTTCCAAGCAAACTGACACTGCACATCTGTCCTGGTTCCGTGTAAAAAGGGGTTCAGGGCAGGACCCACACGGAACAGAACTATGTACTCTCCTCTCCCCCACCCCCTCGAAAGAGAGAGAGACACTTTAAAAAAAAAATGAAGTTTATTGTTCAACAAGGAACAGAAAATGAAAAAGGGAGCTAAGGAAAATAATATATACAAAGATTAGGGGAATAATACAAAAGATAAAATATACAAAACCCTCAGAAATGGTTGCAGGGTCCCACGGAGTGAAAGGACAACTATCCTCTCCGAGCTCCAAGGCAGGAGTGAAATAAGAAACCACTCCCTGCCTCTTATCAGAGTGTGTGTGGGAAGGGGAGGGAATACAATGGTTTCACACCCACCCGGGGTCCTCCCAGTTGCTGGAAGGTCACGACCCCATTCCAAGCCTCAAACCACAACAACATCCAAACCCAAGTCTCAAATAGAACAAATATAGTACAGTTTTTAATAATTTTAAAAACAAAAAACAAACAAACAAACCAAAAAAAACAACCAAAAAAACCCACTAAAGGACGTCTAATAGTTTGCCTGTGTGGGAAACTTTTAATTAAATATCTGTTGTGCATATTAAGTGTGCCTTTCCTTAGCTGACTAGGGAGAAACTGTTTGCTCAAGTACCAGTTCAGTAAATGAATTTTTATTTTTTTAAGTGTGTGCTTAGCAAAAGCCTAAAGCCTGCAGATTTCTGGTCTACATGGTGTGGAAGGCAGGTCAGGAAGACTGATGCTTTCAGGGTACGTCTTCCTTCTGAGTAAAGGCAAGTCCTAGCAGAACCTCATCAAAAATTTGAAAATAGTCAGCATTATTCTATAACTTAGCATTTTCATGTGCCTTTTCAGAGCTACAGATGTGAAAGTGTAGCCTGTTATATTACTCCAGTTTTAAGGACACATTATAAAAAATAATGCTGCAGTTGCAATCCAAGAGATGATCATACTTCAAAAGCATACTCTCAATTGAGGACACTTAACCTCTATGTCCATATTTCCTAACCTCCTTCCATCCAGTGTTAGATAAATTCTTTTGGCTGTTCCTGCGCTGGCTGGGTTGGAGACAGCTTTTCAGAAAAAGCAGATTTCAAATTCCATATGACTTCACACCTCACAGCAGCTCCCTGAAGCAACCTACCAGGACATCACCAGCTTTGCACACAACAACTCTGTGCTGCATGTTCATTGGCGAGACTTTAACAGAAAGTTAAGGAAAAGTGAAGAAAGGAAACAGTTATGAATTCCTTTGCTGCATCTTGAAGTTGTCTGATGATGTTTTTATAAACTTCTCTATGAGTAGAATTTATCTGGGAGCCTGAAAGTCACCAGACTAAGGCCTAAGGGATCTTCAGCAGGTACAAGTCAAACACTGATGCACAGGCAGCTGCTCAAGGAACTTTAACAACACTAATCAGGTATTGTTAAAACAATGTTTTTTTCCGAGAAATTTTAGATAGAAAAATTATATTAAGAAATAATCCAAGAAGATTTAAGTTTTTTAAAAGTGCACAGATTTTTTTTTTTTTTTTTTTCCAAAACCAACTCTATCAGAATAAACTGCAATAACCTTTTATTGACAATTTTATTAAAATGTGTGCAATGTAATCTGGAGACAATACCCTGTAACATGTTATACATGCTTCAGTAGGTAACAAAATGTAGTGGGATATCATATGTGTTAACAAAGTCATTTAAAAATCCAAAGATCCACTAAGTAGAAATATACCACAGTAAATAAGTAGAACATTTGATTTCCAGCCCCAGAAAGTTTTTATTATTCACCAGAGCTAATACTATTATTGACAGCAGTCATGCTGTGATCTCTACCCTATGAGGAATATTTTAGGAATCTCATTTAAAATTGATCAATTAATTCCTTTTATGAAAAAGTGCTGGGGACTACAAATGCTCACTTCTTTTTGGGTTTGTGGTTTTTTTTTTTTTTTTTTTTTTTTTTTTTTTTTTGTTTTTTTTTTTTTTTTTTTTTTTTTTGTGTGTGTGTTTTTGTTTTTGTTTTGTTTGTTTGTTTTTGGTTGGTTGGTTGGGGGTTTTTTAGGGTTTCTTAGTCAACTATATCTTAAGACAATTTTCCAAAATGCTCCTTGAAATTTGGGGGTTTGTACTTTGGAAATAATTACTTTCAGCTTCATTGAATAATTTGAATTTGTCTAGCATGAATTAGAAATGGCTTAGAAAAGTTTAAAGAAATGTGTAAGCACCTAATGAAAAAGCAGCCTCATTTTTCTGTCTCTGCTGTGTTAGGCCCTTGTCAATATCAACCATTTCACAAAAATGTTCCTTCCACAGGATTCCTTGCAAGATTGGAAAGAGGTACAATTATACTTTCATTATGGTTTCCACAGCTTGAGGAGCCCATTATGCCTTGAAGCACAAGGTCTTTCCTTTCACCATACACAGTTCTTCTGCCACTGCACAATACTGTAATACTGTCAACTGTCTCCATCTCTGGAGACTTTCAAAACCTGCCTGTACAAGTTTGTGTGCAACCTGCTCTGAAGTGCACCCGCTTGAACAGTGGTGTTGGACTAGATGATCTCCAGAGGTCTCTTCCATCCCCTACCATTCTGTGATGCTGTGATTTATAAAATGGACACTTTTCTCTTCTTCTTCTGTAATTCTGCATTTTCTTATAATATACACCACTAACCAAGGGGGAGCTTGATGCTGAAGGGTCCCATGGGTCTCTGCACCTCAGCAAATGTTGTAAAACACAACAGCCACCACTGAATGAAGGTCACAACAACTCACTGCAACAAGCTCCTGCAGAGTAAAGGACACTAGAGTTTGGAAATTGGTCTTTGTAGCTAAAACTAGGAAGAGAAAAAACAAATTCTTAACATGTCCTCAGTAATCTCCTTTTTAATTGTGGTCCTTACCATCACAGTAGCATGTTGATATACATGCAACCATAAGCAGCATAAATAGCAGTGAATAAAGTTTCTTTATGGTTGTGGCCAGTTCTAAAAGGAAAATGATCACCCAACTCAATTTTGGTTTTATGTTTGCCATTACAAGGCAGCTATTTCTCCGTTATTTCTTTTTATAGACTATACATGTTGTCATTTGTCACCTAAACTATTCAGAGGAAATAAAATTGTAGTGGAATTCTTAGGTTCACAAAATTAACTAGTTTATTTCTCACCAGTTTTTGAATACAAGGAAAGATTTTTTTTTTTCCCTAGGTATTCAGATTAGGCAACATTTTATTTTAGGTTTCTCACTGCAGGTTTCTGTAAATCTGCAAGACTAGTAAGGCTATTTTATAGAAATTTTTCAATTAATATAAAAATCAAATCATCACATTGCTATTGACTTTGAAATTTCTTAGAGCATGTACAAGAGAAACACACAAGGAACTCTATTAAAGGTAATATGAAGACAACATTCCCTGTAACTCCTCCAAAGATTTCGAAGAAAGAAAAAAAATGTTCCCTGCTAACCTTGCTGGTGTGGGACTGACCCTCCCTTAAACTCAACCAGCCACACACCAGCCAGCACCTTGGGAGCAGGACCAGCAAGGGTTTCCGTGGGAGACTCACTGGGGCTGAGCATCAGGAAGGACTCCAGGTTTGGGAGTCTGTTTTCCTGGCTTTGACTCAGTCTTAGGGCAAGAATCTTCCCATACGATCAATCCCTCTTGCAGTTTTATCAGCCTGGCACTATGGCTGTGATTGTTGTTCTGGCTTTATGAAAGAAACAAATCTTTCCATTTTCTTATCTAGGTACCTTTAGGTAGAAGTTGCTAAACACTGTTTTCTCTTCAAAGTCATATAAGCTGCTATTTTTTTGGTTGTCCTTGAAAGTTTTTTATCTATTGCACATTGGAGGACTTTAATACACACATTCAACTCAAACATTTACATTTTAAGATCTGCAAGTTAGTTCTAATGGTTAGGTTTTCTTATCCAGTCTGTTTAAGATGTTAATTATCCTTGTCACTCTACTCTTGGCAAGATTCCCTCTTTCTGAAAATCTGGATATTGTCCTGAAATACTGATTGCATTTTTTTTTTTTTTTGTTCTTTGAAATACCATTTGAACTAGCACTTCTCTAAATTCCCGTTCTTTCCAAGGTCACCACTTATTAAGAGTATATCTTGGAAAACAGCACATGGACATTTGGTTTAATTTTAATTGCCACATTAGTCCCTATGAAATAAAATCTATAAACTACTGATTACTGCCATTTAATGTCTATAGTGCATGTGGTTCCTCATAATAAATGATAATAGCCAGCAGAGGTACGGATGCATTACCTACTTTAAAATACGCATTACATCAAATAATCAAGACTTTGGTTACTTTAAAGAGGATGTTGCTCATGGTGTTAATCACCCAGAAAAGCTCACTAGTTACTCCTGAAGCTTTCAGGCAATTTATCAGCAAATGCTCCTGCATCAAAAATTGGCTGTCATTGTCCTACTTTTATGTCTACCACTACTATAGAGTGACTTCCAGGTCATGAACACTGATTTAAAATAAAAGTATTGTATGTGTGAAAACAATTACAAATTAAATCTTAGCTTGCAACTCTATTCAGCCAATCATAGAATCACAGAATCATTAAGGTTGGAAGAGACCTCTAAGATCATCAAGTCCAGACATCACCCAACACTACCATGACCACTAAACCAATGTCCGAAAGTGCCACATCTACGTGTGTTTTGGACACCCCCAGGGATGGTGACTTCACAAACTCCCCGGGCAGCCTGATCCATTACTCTTTCAGTAGAGAAATTCTTCCTAACACCTAATCTAAACCTCCTCTGGCACAACTTAACCCCATTTCCTCTCATCCCATCACTAGTTACCTGGGAGAAGTAACAATGAAATGAACAGAGCAGGAGAAAGTAGATCTAACTCTTGGCTTCTTGATTTGCATGAAGACTTAAATATACACAACTAGATTTTTATATGACATACAGCAACGAAGCAGTTATTGTTTAACTTAGAATGTCTGCATATTTGAATACTTTGTAAGTAATAGAATGAAAAAGTAATATAGTTTTACATCACTTTTTCTTATTCAACAAGCACAAGTTTCAAGCTCAAATCCATGCAGTGATTAGGTTACTGGCTCCAGCCAGTTTCAGAAAATTTAATGTTTAAACAATAAACTAGAATCTCATTAATTCTACCTGCAAGTTACATTAATTGCCATTTTCCAAATGAGAATCAACTTGGTCCTGCAAGTGAAACTGCTCACCTATGTGTTCTTATCACAGACTTTACTCCATTATCCTATCCCTTATTGATGAATCTGTTAGAGAGGAAAAATAAAATAATTAAATCAGTTACTTGAAACAATCTCTCCCTGCTGATATGTTCTAATGATGGTTATCCTCTTTCTAAGCAGGTTTCAGACATAAAATGAGAAGTAACTGTTGCTCAGCTAGAAAAAACAAACAGTAGCACTCAATAGGTGTTGATGGACTTTAAGTAGAAGTCCCTGCTGAGAACTGCATAAAATTGAATAAAGAGAGCCTTTGGTTTGTTGAGTTGTTTGGTTTCTCTCGGGGAGGCGAAGAGGAAGGCTGGAAAATGGCAGAAATCCCTTACATCTCCATTCTCTAGAAACCACAGAGGATGTCTGTGTAGTATTTGGATTTGGAGATCTGATCACTGGACACCAAAATCGTGCATCTCCTAATAGAATGGATGGATAATTCAGATGAATCTTTAATTTTTTATGTTAAGACTTGTTGTAGGCTCTCTACTTAAAAGATTATAAAAACTCCTAATGCCATATTTGCCCCAAAGTTTATGGCAAGGACAGGACATAGTGGCAGGACACCTCTAGCAAAGGTGAACGCTGTCTGACCATGTCTGCTGAAACGTGGACCCTGAAGCCAGACTTTGCTTATGTTTAATTTACGGTTTGTGGCATTCATTTATCAGGGATAATCTTTGCTATCAAGAAGACAAGTTTTAAGAGCAGTGACATCAAAACACGCATGCTGCTTCCAAACTGCTTGAGTGGTCTTGTCTATTAGGCTCCTGACACTGTGCTGAGACTGCTGACAGAGTTACTCAAGTTGAAGATGAAGAGTCAACTCCTGAGTTGTTCCACGTACGGGGCAAAGATCTAAGAAACCTCCAGGTCCTCCTGCATGGAGCATTCACTGTCTTAACAGATCTGGTAGAATTCTTACAAACTTTCTTACAAAAGAAACCCAAATGCACTCACACAACAAAGGAAGCAAAAGAAACATATGAAATGGAAAACAAAGCATCCTACCCAGATATTGGAGTATCCTTACTTCCCAGCTGTGAACCAAGACAGTCCAGAAAATGGCTTCTACAGTGCATGGCTCAGTTGGATATGAACCCCCTTTGATATTCAAGATAGTCTAAACATTTCAACCAGTATTTCTCACTAAGAGAATTAATAGAAAATATATCAGTAAAATAACTGCACATTCAGGAAAGTAATTAAGAAGTCCATGTATTAAACATATTCCTAATTTATGTCAATAAATGTTGACAGTTACATTTACAGCTGGACTGCTGTAAGCTGGAGCACAAACCAACC
>NW_008595619.1:10880-13747 GCF_000691845.1 Merops nubicus
GTCTTGCTTAACTGACATGTGTAATACAGGGTTCATTCAGACACAACTGATGTTTAAAGTCATACACTGACTTTAAGTATGTGCTTAACCACAGTGCAAACACACTTAATGCACACTCAGCGTTTAAACATCTTTGTGAATCTGACCTTGAGTTTTGGGGCTGTCAAAAGAAACAGCAAAAAAATATCATAGTGATTCTTATAGCATCGATCCAAGGAAACAAGCAAAAGAACAAAGTTGTTTCAATAGTAGCCACATGTAAGACTCTGCAAATTCAAGACACTGACCTAGGTGCAATAATTCCTATATCAGTTACAAGCCCCTTGAGCCAGTGAGTCCTCCCATCACCTTTTCCTTTCTGCTCTTTTGTATCAGTTTTACTTTGCAGAATCTTAGATCTATATTTTTTCACATTGTCAATGTCTTTTATCATTTACAATTTTGTTTTCAGATGTTTTCTGAGCTTTCTTCATTTATTTCAACTCTTTCCACCTAGAATCAGCTGCTATGTTGTCCTGTATGCCAGAGAATTCTTACCATAGGACCCACCTCCTTCACATCAAAGCAACAAGCCTGCCCTCCACAAGAAAGCAAGATGGGGAACTCTCTAATGGTTTTAAAAAATTAAGCAAAGGAATATCTTTTTGTGTGTGTGTGTGAAATTGTACTAGTGAGTCCACAGAATCAGCATCTAAATTTTACAGTCTTTGGCATGTAATGAAAATCAGGGATGAAGGTGGTTGCTACTATATAGCAGGGAGGGCAACCCCTCTCCAAAGGAGGAGGAAACGCTGAGAAAAGTCAGTGTTTCCACAAAATTACATAAGGAACAATGTGTTCTTGTTGAATTACAGTTAGATAGGCTCTATTCAAAACTCACAGTGTTATTATGTAGCAAAAAAAAAAAAAAAAGCATTAGGCAAGATACTTTAAATGCATGAAACCTTGATGTAAGCCACAGAACATGGACAAAATGTATGAAACAAAATTCTACCGCATGCCCATTGGAAGCATTTGAAAAATTTATGTAGGGTGACACCTGAGTGATTCAAGTTTCAGCTTCCCATCGGATATTTAGCAGTGTCATGTGGCAAGCCTGGCATGCGATTCATGCTGGGTTCTTTAGTCATCTCAGAGCCAAGGATGCTGGCAGAGCCCTGCTCCCTTCCCTGTGCGGGTTTTAACTGATCAGCAGCCCTTGACAGCAACATCAGCATAGCATATTTCTCCTCTCCATCCCCTCCTGGCAAAGCCTCTTTAGGGTACTTTTCCCCATATCTCTCCTTCCCAGAAGCACACGCATAATATGATATTTCACTACTATGAATCAATGTCAGCTAAAACCAGCAAGCTGCATTTGTTATTCTGTATGGTGCTGTGTAGGTTTCCTGGCTTCCCAGTTTTACTCCCACAGGATCCCAGCAATACTGCCTGACATTTGAGTTTGACATAGGAAGACCTGGACTGCAAGTAATAAAAAGGTGAATAATAAACCCCTGCATTTCCTTATAATTCTGCCAAGCTGTAAGGTGGTTTTGGGCACACCAGCCATCTGGGATCCCTATGAGAATTAGACATGGCAACAACTAACTGTTCAGGCACCTATGAAAAACATCAGGTCAAAGACACAGGCACCCTGTTTCAGGAAACAACAAAGAGCTGAACCATGGCTTTTGGAATTGAATATCTATATTTTGCCTAAATATTGTCTTTGGCATAGAATTGTTTTCCTGATCTAGCCCTAAGAACTTGTAAAAAGTAATCTGGAATCATAAATGCTTTATTTTATAATAAGTGACATGTATGCTCATATATGCCATAGACACTATTCCTTTATGCTACTCCATTCTCATGCCTGATAGAAATACTACAGATTTATAACTGATTTAGGACAATAAAAGATCAGAATTTGATCCAGGCAATACACAGAATCGTCATGCAAACAGAGTTTTCGTAATAACCTTCACTGTGTGATATACCTACTAAGTCGCAAACGAGAGGAAGACTGGAGTCACTCCTTCTAAAATTTATGTTATCTGCTTATTAGAGGTAGTTCTAAAACTCACTTTTATCTTGGAAAGTCCTTGACCTCTGGCAAGTTCCAGATTCCAGATTTAGAATTTTGCAGTTGGCCTCTCCATTCATAATGAGCCACGTCAAAGCTGAATACATCCAAATTAGAGGGGAGTATGAAACTCTGGACTCACATCTGAGTTGTGTACAGTGGCCTCTTTTTCTAATGCTCATCATGTACGCACAGCCATAATGGACAATTAGCTATAAGAATCACACTGATCTTTTTGTCAGAGTAAAGCCAGGTAATCGTGCACCGAACAGTGATTAGTGAAATTCAGCGTAAGCTGTCACATGTATTAGCAGTGTTAATAGAAATTAATCTAAGCGTGTGGTGTACCAGACACTTATGATTCATTGGAGGCCAGAGATCAGAGCTGCACGCAGACAACAGGAAGTGAATAAAAGAATAAGCATCGTTCCTCTATGAGTTTGTCATCTGCTTTGCCACTTCTGCTTAAAAAAAGACAACATAAAATTCTTCCCTAGAGAGAAAACCAAAGTTCATTCGCTCCTCCCATTTCTATTTGCAGCTTTCTTCTCTTAATGTCAACTCCATCTGTCTTCCACAGGAACCTAATGTCTTTTGAATTGTCTAATCACTTGCAAGTTTGTCCTCGTGTTTGGCTGTACTCTGCCCTTCATTTGTCAGCTTCAGTCTTCACCACACAGACCATTCTCCCTCCCCCACTCCCAGGGAACTTTTCATCCTTCTTCAGTATATTGCATTTTACCACGTCACTCTTCTGTTGTCCTGAGGTTGCTTTGTTTCCACACAACATGACCCATTCCTG
>NW_008595619.1:13778-35608 GCF_000691845.1 Merops nubicus
AGTATGCAACCCAGCTACTACATCTCCTTTTCTGTTCCTAGTTTTACACAGCAGCCTGTCTCTCACCTACTTTCCATGATGCCCTTAGAGCCTGCTCCCCACTTAGCTGGCATCTTTCTGCTTCTAACAAAACTTATTTCCCACAATTTGTTATTTGGTGTAGAGAAGGACTTGAGATTAGAATAAAAGTTTCTCTGCCAGTAGCAACAATTTATTTAGAGCAGTGCTGTTGCTACACAGTGATTTACTTGATAATTTTAAATCATCCTGCATTATTCATTTCTGTATCAAAAAAAAAAAAATTACCAAGAAGTACACTCAAACTCCATTCACTCACTCATATGTACTCGTGCTATAAGTGAATGCTAACACATACAGCATTCTTCTGCTTTATACATATACAGAGATTCTAAACAAATACTCTTATTCCTCTTGTGATTATATATCAGTAGTTGCAGGATAGGACATAGATATTTAACTCAAATGTAAATCTTTGTGGCTGGAACACCCTTGACGTTTCTTTCTGGCTGCTATAACATTCTACCCATGAAATTTCATTTTCCAGGTACTATAGAGAAAATCTACCAAACATTATCCAAAATAAGCAATCTTGCTGTGATTTTCAGTACCTGCTTTATCATCCTCAGGCCTTACACGTAGTTTCAGTGTATTTCTACTTTAGGAGAAAACAGAATTTCTGTCAATAGCCAATTAGATGTGTCAGTCATACTTTGAAACAGGTACTACTCTATTCTGGAGAAAATCCCTCCAGATCCCTGGCTAGACATGTTTTTGTAAACAGGGGAATCTGTGCCCCTGGAGAACATAACCCAGGTTTCACTGGTTTAATCTGAGCACAGAGCATGCTGAGGCATAATTTGAGGATTTTATTCAGGTATATTCAGAAAAGTCAAGGTATGTTTTCCAGTGTTCTGCCCCAGTGCAAACAGATACGTGATGTTGCCTTCCAGCAGCCAACCACAATGAAGCCACCAAACATACCAGTACAGCTGCAACAACAATTTATATTTCCCCAGATGCTCCTTGGGGTTTTTATATACCTGAAGGATCAGAACCACCCTCCAGAAATATTTATGGACTATCCAGTTTCTATGTTAGGTGTCTCCAGAAGCAAGTTCTGTACAAAGCTTTGATTTGATACATTTTGTTTGCTTGAGATAGAATATTTACCTACTCTAGTGGAATAATTGTGCCACTGCCAGTCAGAGGGAGAAGAAAACCCAAGATGTTACTTCTGAACATGCACAGGTGCAACTCTGGAACTGAAAACTAAAAAAGACCAAAAGAGCTCTCTGTGCTTTGTCATTTGTGCCATCTCATTGTTAAGATGCATACACGTAAGTGTATTTATGTACACACTTGTATTTTCTTTTATTTCATGAAAGAAATAGAAATCATTTTTGCAAAATGAGTAATTCCCAGAATTGGGTAATAAATTCTTGCCTTAAATCTTAAGAAAATGAATATATATATGTGGAACTGCTTAATACAGTTTGTTACCTTATAGTATACAGAAGGTGAGAGGTAGCTGGTTGCAGGACAGCATCTCTGTAACTTTTGGTCATCAGCACATTCATGAACTCTAGCTCTATCTTGACCTCAGAACACTGAAAACTCAAATCCTTTATCACAGCATTTTGGCACCTGTAATCTCATGCCACACCATCAGCTTACCTGTTTTACAGATCAGCTATTCAAAGAACTGAGTTTCCACTACAAGACTTACGCAAGACTTGAAAAAATACTGAAAATCCAACACGCTGAGCTCTTTGTGAGACATGCTTATTAATTCATATTTGAAAATTATTACTTTGTGCAGAAATCTTCAGAGCTTCCCATTCACTGTCATAGAGCCACCTCATTCTAGCAACTTCACGTGTCATTGGTTTACCACAGGACTCATAAGCATAAGCTTGTTGGATGTTTCCTGACACTGATCAGAGCTGTGCACACCATACAGAAAGTAATAGCATTCCAGAGGAGGGTTATTCTCAACCAAAATAATTGCTTAGCCTGACCTTCTTAAATGCTTGTTTTTCAAAACTGCCTGTCCTTGAATAATTACAGTGTATCTAACTTGGCAATCTTTTCCTACCAAAGACTTGCTTTCTGATTATGCATCATCCCTGGCAACACCCAATTATTACAGAATCAATTGCAGCTTAACTACAGTTATAAGAGGTAATTAGTCAAATGACTACAGCAATAAGAGAACCTCTGCTTTCTAAAAGTTGGATGAAAAACTCTGTTTATGTTTGTGCCTTTAAAAGCTAAACAAATATGTTGATACAAATTCACATACAAATAACTTTTTCTGGGCTTTATCCACCGACTATAAACAAACAGAAAAGCACAAGAAGATTTTCAAAGTGAAAGAACACTTAGTTATCTCCTTGACAGGAATGGTTTTGAGAGGTTACTCACTCATGTAAGGTGGACTCTGTTAGCCTCTTACTAGGAGAAGAAAAAGTAAAGTGAAGTAAAGCATTGCCAGTATAATCACTCCATCAGCAGAAGCCAAAAAAGCCCTTCTCTTCACTAAAATGCACTAATCATCACTCTGTAATTTCAGGTGATATAACAACCAATACCCAGTATTTTCCAACTATTGTTGGAACCACTAATTTCTTTGTTCCTTAATAGGAGGCCACACATCATAACTGGATAAAACATCCAAAGTGAAAATGCCACGACAAACATTCTTGGTAGTGGAAGGATCTGGGACAAGTTACTGCATGACGTGCTGAAAATGAATTAGTAGTATCATATTACTTCAAATAAAAAAAAATCAATCTTCTGAAATGAAGATATTTTCTACTGTAAGTATAGCCTATACGATAATGAAAGAATTCTTCAGTCGTCTCAGCTTCGGTAAATTCCTAAAGTATTTCAATCCATGTGGGACACTGTAACATAAGACACATGCATAAATTAGGGGGAAGCCAAAAGTGAATAATAAAAATACTACATATGATAGAAGACTAGAAGAGATGCTATCAGTTAGTCTAAAGACAAGACAGATGACTGTGGGCTGTGCAACATTCCTTAAACACAAATAATTTTTAAAAAGATACTATAAAGAGAAAATGAATAGTTTATCTTATAAAATGCAGTATGGAAGGTGTGAATAAGAGGAGCTGATCACTGAACTGATTAAGGGGAGAATCAAACCTCTATCCTTGAGGTTCATAGGAGAAATTAAAATATCTGTGAAAAGCTATATTATCAGTAGCTGAACATGCAGGGAAAAACACTCAAAGGTCCCTTTGATTAAATAGAGGGAAAAAAGATAGTGGATTGACCCTTGCCTCCATGGGACTTGCCTCCATGAGACTGCCCTCTGTGGCAGTACCATCTGGGAGCACTGAATTGAACTAAATTTTTTGCAGCTGAAGACTAAATATGCTAAATATATTTTGCCTTGGCTAAAGCACACTTCAGCTACATCTATCAAAGGTCATCATAACAACTTGATTACAATGAACACTGAATTATAATATGATGTAGTTTGATTATAACAAAAAAATTATCTAGCTAAGAGCTATCTCTTTCAAAGAGGGAGGACTATTCTGTTAAAATGAAGTATAAATAGGCAAGTGATAGTTTTTCCTTAGTAGGGGATACTGAAGCATAGAGCAAGTCCGTTACAGGCTTATCCAATGCCCATAGCCTTCGTAATATGACTTCCCATTTATTGTTAGGGTTGATAGACCATTGATAACATGCATCCCTGAAGTCCCAAAGAATCCCTGTCAATTCAGGAAGATCAGAGTTCCTCCAATCAGCACTAGACTGAATTTAAGGTAATCACAAAAGTTGCATGGAGAATCAATGTTTCAGAATGTTTCTCTGTTACGGGAAATTTTATTGCACCACAGCAAGCTGCTACAGCTTTGGGTCCCCAAACTCAATCAGTCTGCATATTTTTGACCTTGTAGAAAAGGACAAGCTACACAGTCAAGTGAGGTGTTAAGTGAGACATCTCTCTTGTTTGCAGCTCCAAAAAGAAAGACACGGATCTTTAGCATAATACTGAAGCCTAAGAGCATATGTCATATATCAGAAAGTCAATCCACTTCATTCCTGAAAAGTCAGAAAGAAGACCCAGGCATATCTCTCTTATTGGTTACCTATTACTCATTTTCTACTGAAGGGAAATATCCTTATGTGATTGAAAAAAGCGACAGCCTTTACAGCTACCAGACAGCCCATCTTCCTGCCTCATGCCTAGGTAAATTACATGATCCTAAAGCATCCCAAGCAACAGTTACAGCTGCATTCTGTAGTCACATGATAAAATAGAGAAAAATATGTAGACCCCAAGTTTCACTCAACAGGAAAAATCTGAGTTTTCTTAGACTTGAAGGCATCTCCAGAACGGCAAGCTAACATTTCTTCTGAAGTAGTTTTTGCACAAGCACGAGGGATTGACTTCATCAGACTCCATGGAATAAACACTCATCACAAAAAGAAAACAAAGCATGAACTTTTTCCTTCCTTCCTGCCTGAAGACTCAGTAACATCTAATCAGTGAAGGCTAATCACTAGTAAAGAAGCTTTCAAAACCTGCACAACTACTGCATCTGCCACAGCTGTATGTCTGTGGCATCTTCCCAAACTCTAGATGTGCAGATACTCAGCAGACTGGCATGTTCCTGTAGCAACGCACGTGCCTCTAGCCAAATGCCCAAAATATAACAAAAGGTGAGCTCATCATAGCTCTAAATCTCTGCAGAGCAGTTGGGCAGTCCCACTCCTCATGAATAAGCACAGAGATGACAAAGTTCTCCTCAAGGACATGACTTTTCAGAAGTTATTGAAGATCTCCTTCCAAGCTATACCATTGACCTAGGTGGCTGAAGCTGCAAAATATAACTTACATAGGGGGAAAAAAAAAAAAATTCTTTTCTTCGGTTCAAGATCTTCTGTGCACATTAGTTTTTAGGCTATTCTTCTTTCAGCCGCTATCCATTTTTCTCATAGTTATTAATTCCAAAAGAAAACCATTAAAATTCAATATTTGCCTTTTTTTCTCCCCAACTCTTCCCCCAGTACTGTTTCTTCCAGGGAATCCACAATGATGAATCTGTCGTTATATTCATTTCCATAGCAACAAGAGGGATGCCATAAAGAGTTGCTTTAATCCAAGGACAGAGTGGATTAAAAGTTTGATTCTGAAAAACAATGACTACTCAAAGACAACTATAAAAGATAATTGCAAAGGAAACACAGAAAATTACATGCTAAGTTAATTTTCTTAGAAAGGAGGGTAAAACTTTCCTGTGAGGGTGAAGGAGCACTAGAACAGGCTGCCTAGAGAGGCTGTGGAGTTTTCTTCTCTAAAGATATTCAAAAAACACCTGAACATGTTACTTTACAACCTGGTCTAGGCAAAACTGCTTTAGCAGGGGGTTTGGACTAAATGATCTCCAGAGGTCACTTCCAAACCCTACCATTCTGTGATTCTTTTATATACACAGAAGTTTGCTTCTCTTCACAAAGGACATTCTCACCTTGAAACACTGAACACTCAGAATAATGTTTATGGGTAGAGGTGATTTAATATGTTAATATTTATCTCATTTTCCTTGATTACATGGCATGCATCTTTTTTCTTATCTGCTGATAAGCTAGTTTATATTAAAATATGAGGAGAAGATGTTATGCTTGATTATTCTCCTGGCATCTGTATATTTCAGTAGGCTATGGGGTAACATAATTTATGAGAACAGGCACATTTATAATAACTTCCAGTCTGATGGATTCCACAACCCCTGACAAGCCAGGCTGGATCCAAGAGCTAATTAAATTCTTCCTGAGTATTCTCTGCTTACAGCTTGATTCCTCCTACAAGTTCTTGAAGTCCCAGAGAGATGCTCCCAAAAGACTCCTGTAGGATGCAGTCAAAGCAAATATGACCTTTTACCTTCATCTCCTTTGTGCAATACAGCACCTCAACCAATGCTCCTTTAATCCTGGCATTCCTATGGATGTGGAAACACGTTGGAAAATTACAGGATTTTTCCATCACTTAAAACACCCAAAACTTTGGCAAAAATGTTGTTAACAGCCAAGACCAAAATAAAACAAATGTTTGTAAGTCCTACCTTTCTACATGCACATTTGATTGTATGTTCTTTCAAAAGTTTTGATTTAACCATATCATTCCTCAGTCAATTTCTAAACTAAGGAAATGCTAGAACAAAGGAAAAAGTTTAAAAGTTGATGTGCAGAAAGTCTCATGGACTCCTTAGTGACATGAACAGAATAAGAGCAGCTGGCATGGTGAGAGGCAGACTTTACTTTGTGAATGATAATTTCTAAACTAAGAGGTTGTTCACTGTCAAAACAGATAATGCTAAAGGGAAAAACAACTATCAGGTGAGGTTTTTTTTTTTTTTTTTTCTGTAAAAACACATTTATGTCTTCTATTGCACTGTAGTACAGGTAGACCAAGGCACAGAACTACACTGTAATTCTTAGCAAAAACACAGACCTAATTTCCCAACAATTCAAAATTAACCAGAGACTTCAAATATAGTTTACTTAGGAGGCATGCTCTAATCTCAACTTAAAGATTTCTATCAAGCTATTAACTAGCAGTAAAAAAAAATAGTTATAGAATGGTTTGATTAGGGAACTTAAGGATCAGCTACTTCAAACCGCTATGCCTTGGGTAGTGACACTTTTCACAAGACCAGGTTGAATGAACTTACCTACAACACTTTGAAGGATAGGGCATCTACAGCTGCTCTGGGCAACTTATTCCAGTTTCTCACCACCGTCAGAGTGAAGAACTTCTTCCTCATTTTAGTCTAAATATTTCTAAATCTTTCAGTCTAAAGCCATCAGCTCTTGTCCTAACATTATGTGCCCTTGTGACAATTTCCTTTCCAGATTTCTTAAATGTTCTTTTTAGGCACTGGAAAGCTGCTATAAGGTCTTCTTAGAGCCTTGTCTTCTTCACTCTGAACAACCCCAGCTCTCTCAACCTGTCTTCCTAGGAGAAGTGCTCCAGCCCTCTGATAATCTTCACGGCCTTCCTTGTTCAAATAGGTCCTTCTTACACTGGGGGCCCCAGAGCTGGATGCTGTGTTTCAGGTGGGGTCTCAAAAGAGCAGAGTAGGCAGGGAGAATCACCTCCTTGACCCTCTTTTGATGCAGCCCAGGATATGGTTGGATTTCTGAGCTGCAAGTGCACATTGCTGGGTCATGCTGAACTTGCCAACAAAGACCTTCTCCTCAGGGCTGCTCTCAATCCATTCTCTGCCCAGCCTGTATTTGCACTTAGGATTGCCCCAACCCAAGTGCAGGACCTTGCACTTGGGCTTGTTGAACTTCATGAGGTTGGCATGGGTCCACCTCTCAAGCTTGTCAAGGTCCTTCTGGATGGCCTCCCTTCTCTCCAATATGTTGACGACATCACACAACTTGGTGTTGGCAGACTTGCTGAGGGTGCACTCAATCCCACTGTCCATGTCACTGACGGAGATGTTAAGCAGTGCTCGTCCCAGTACGAACCCCTGAGGAACATCACTTGTCACTGTCTCCACTTGGACATTGAGCCAATGACCTTAATTCTTTGATGTCTATCTTTTTTTTTTTTCTTTAAAGTATAACTCATGCTCGAAAACAGCATTAAGAAACTATTAATGTGACACAAATTGAAAAAAAAAAAGTGATAAAAGGAATACACAAAAGCACATACTATACAATACATTTTTTTAGGGTTTAGGTACAACAGAATATCTACTTAAATTCTTTCTTCATGTGCCCTGCTAGAGAATCAGAGTGCATATGGCAGGTTTCTGTCCTACTGCATGGCTCCTTTGATGGTGCTTTGTACCTCAGCCTTCATGCCCTTCTAGCTACAGGTTTTGTGTTCAAATTGTCATTTCTATAAACATCACAGAGCAAACAAAAAGAACTGAGTGAGCATCCAGGGTAAGAGTTGAATCTACCTCTGAAGTTTTGAGGCCATGAAAAGGACTGGTGGAGGCTTCCTAAGAAGGATCATTAGAAACTTTATTTAGCTGGAAAATAATTGACATTTCATAAAACTGTGTAAAACAGCCTTCGTTAGAAATCCTCCAGTAGGGTAAAACTTGTCCGGTCACACGATGTCTCACCTCTCACTGAGCAATAAAAGCAGAAATGACAAGCACATGAAATTATATCACGTGGAGTAGTTGAACTCTGTTTAAGAATACATTTTTATACTTTTCCTAAAGTGTTTAATCTCCCAAATAATATATTCATTTAAAATACATATTTTTTTTGGTCACCTTCTGTAGCTATTGCAAAGTGGAATGGTTTACAAATAACTTATGACACTTGCATATTTGCATTGTTATAAGTGGCACCAGTATTTTAGAAACTGTTATAATGGAGGCATAGCGAAAAAAATAATGAAGACTATGATATCAATTGCCAATAATAGCAATCTCATGTCTGAGAATGATGTGTCTTTTCTCATTCAAACCATACTTCCATAGGACATTTTACATACTTTTTTATTTTAGCCAGATGTTTTCTCGTGTGCTTAACACTAAATGGGTAAATAATTATTTTTAGGATTGAAATAGAATCAAAATCCATCAGAACAAAATTATCCAGAGACCCATGTGGTTTTTTTTTTAATAACAATAATAATAAAGTAACTATTTCAGTCAAAGAAACTGAAAAATGAACAGCAGAGGGAAAAAAATACTGAGTGAATTTAAATGTCCTATTGTGATTATAACATTTTCACTTTTTACATGACCATATGAAAAAAAGTGAAAAACTAGTTCTTTCAAATAAAAACTCCAAATGGCCATTTCTGTCCTTTTCAACAATCTATGATTTGTGTTGTAGGACAATAAAGTCAGAAACCTGATCCTCTGGAAGAAGGGGAACACACACTGTCTACCTCCTCTGTGTCACCTTCTAGAGAGAAAGTAATCTGTGAATGGTATTGTGCTAATCTTTTGAGAAGAAATACTCAACGTTTTGTCCATCGAGATGCACAAAATAATCGTAACATTTTGATAGCTACTACAAATCTCTTATAGATTGCAGTGTGTGTATTTGGCCGTATGATTCTTAGTTTCTCTGCACAGGACTCACAGGGCAGCCTATACTTCTATAGAAGCACATTTCTGTACAACAGTTATGTAAAGATATTTCTTAATAACTTCTAAAGTGCCTAAACCAAATCACACAGTGTATAACAAGGAAGGTCACAGATAAATATTAGAATGGTTTTATTTTAACAAATGGAATATATATATAGAGAGAATTTTCTTTCAGTTAGAACTCAGTGATATTTCTATGTATTTTTAGTTGCTTTTTTTAATCATTTACAGCCTGTGAGGAAAATAAAAATAGTCCTCTATAATGTGGTACATAAAAAGTTGTCAGTTCTATTATGTTTCTTACACTTTACATCATTGTTTTAAATATAGTTAGTAGAAAGTCATTTAAAGAAAAACAAACCTGTAATATTAGTTTTCATTCAGCTGAAAGAAACTCATCTATCATAAACTAAGGCTTAATTCACTTTTGCCTCATGTCTGAGTGTCTCTGGTATAACTAGGCAGAAACCACTAGTTTCCTAGTGACACTACACCAGCATAGGAATCAATCTTTTCCTCTAACTAGACAGGGGTGAAGCAATCTAATGCACAAGTTTCTTTCATATAAGCTAAATGCAAACTTTCCTGTCATAAACTACTCCAAGTGGTCTTAAAGTTAAGCTGTATCTAGTTACTCAGCCTGACTCACCTCATACTTGATTGACCTCTTCCTTGCACAGCACATTGTGAAGAGTCTGATGTATCTAGATCATCATACCTGGGCTGGTAACTTCAGCCTTAGAATGGATTTTTGACGTTTTTTTCCCCAAAATAATTCACTTAGTCACTATAGGGGATGTAGGGAGGAGCCACAGTATGAGCTTTGCTTAATTCTAAAGGAGCTCAGGGTTTGCCACATGACTACTCAAGACAGTTGGGGACCATTGTCCCCAGTTTGATCCCCAGAAATGATAGCATGTCATGGCTCTATAACCTTTTCATACCTACTAGATCCTCCTCTGTTTTTTGAAAGAAAGATATGGTAGTTTGTGCTGGAAAGGACATACTGGAACTTCCTCCCTCAGGAGCAAGAACTTAAAGCACAAATAGAGGCATGAGCTTCAAAAGGAGCTTGATCAGATCAACAGGCAGAAAGCAGTAATATTTTTATGTCTAAACTCAGTAGCATATGTAGTCATAATATGGACTAGGACACCCAGTTTATCATCTAATCTTTGTTCCCAGTCCTTTAGAGTAATCAATCAGAAAACAATGGGTACTAGGAACAGGCAAAATGTATCTTTAATATGCAGCTTCCAGATGTGGCTCTTGGTAAAGTACACATGAATCTCAGAATCTGTTTCTTTCCTTAAAGAAAGGTTAATTATACCCAGCATTACAAGGAATCCATTAAAAAATAACAAACATGTCTTTAAATATAATGCATATATATCTTTAATAGTCTATGATTAACACAGAACCACAGAATAGTTTGGGCTGGAAAGGACATTAAAGATCATACAGTTCCAGCCCCTCTGTCATGACCAGGGACTCCCACTAGACCAGGTTGCTTAAAACCCCATCCAACCTAGCCTTGAACATATCCCAAAGACTACATGCAATTGAGTATTTAATCTAGGAAGTCTATGTTTTTCTCTGGCAAAAATTAGCTTAGGTTTTGTTATTGAAGAGGTAGGAAACAAGATCAATGGTCCCATGGCTTGTATGTTATTTTTAGCCTATTTGTCTTGCCATATTGGTCCTGTCTGATTGTGTAGTAAAACAAAATTATGCTCTATATGAAATACATTAAGTTATCATATTTACCTAGCTATTAAATTAATTTTGCTATGAATGATAATGTCCATCAATAAACATTTACTTCTAAAAAGCCTCAAGTTGCAGATTTTTCTTCTGAGATATTCAAAACCATGTAGATGACTCTTTAGCATTCTCATTAATTTTAATACAAGATATCACACATCTAAATCCCAAGAGTGTTTTGTAATCTCAACCTTTTTTTGTTAATGACACGATTTCACTCAATTATGCAAAGATGCAGCATGATTTGGCTACTTAATAATAACTTCATAATCTTACATTACTACAGAAGATCAAAGAAAATACAATAACTACCTTATCTGTGTCTGACATGGAACAACACAGAGTGAGGATGCTTCGCCCATGCCTTGTCACATTATACAATGGCAAAAAAGGCTTGATGATTTCTATTTAAAGATGATTATTCGGAGAGGCCAGCAGGGACACCGGTCAAAACATCAGAGAAGATTTAGTTTTCAAAGTCATCACTGAATAATTTACTTAAGATCAGGCAAAATAAATATGCAAAACAGTGAGACTATATTTGACAGCTCCTACATTCCTTTTAATATTTAATGTTTTTGTGGGTAGATTAGCAAGAAAATCTAACTGAATTAACAACACCATAATTTGAAACATGGATGGTCACTGTAAACAATGAAGTAATTGAGTGGGTCAGATTCATATATAGTCGATATACCCTCCCTACACACTCCTTTAGGCAAAATAGAATTTAAAAAAAAAAACAACAAAAAAAAAACACCACTAGGGAAAAAGAAAACTGATATCCATGAAATTTTGAAACATCACAATAAATGATAGATATAATTTCATGACTTCTTCAACAAAAAAATAGTTTTTGCTTTAATTACTTTTAAAAATTATTTGTGGGTAGAACTTGGCACATTTTTACACTAAAAAGAGAGCATTTCCTAAGTGACTGTAGGGAAGAATTAATACTCAAAACATCCCATCAAATTAGCACTACATTTATTATACTGAGGCATTAGTGAGACATGAAACAAGGGATGCTTTCCATTTAGAGCTCCACAAACAAACCATAACAGAGAAATTTGAACACCAATCCAACTTGCCTTTTAATCATTACATTATAGACCACTTCAGATTCTTTTATTAAAGACTTTCTCAGCTTAAACCACTTAACTGATGAACAACTTCTCTACACAGTCTCCGCCCTTCTATTGCCATCTTTGCTCCGCAGAGCAGCCAGGAGAGCTGTTGTAATATAATGATGTCTTGCCAAAGTAAGCAGGGCGTTAACATGGTAGGTGATGATAATTGCACTGGGGACGTGTCAAAGGAGTAAACAAAGCATGTGATCTCACTGCCATTTTAAAGAACAAGGTGGGGGAAAATGAACACTCTATGTCAAAATACTGTGTGTCTTTTAAAGACAGCTCTGGGTCAACAAATGTTAAAGGATGTACCCATACTTAAGCAACTGATGAAATACATGAGGAGAGAAAAAGGTGAGGGAGAGACAGAATCAAAGCAAGTCTTTCAAGTGCTTTTCCATCTCTATAATTAACGAGAGTGCCAAGTGTTTAGCAGAAAAGAGTGCATCTGATCTGTGATCATCTCTACATCTCTCAGCAGCACACAGAAGTGAAGTTTTTGGTTTCAGAAGCTGTGCTGCAAGGCAACCCAAATATCATGCATTGTATCTGAAAGGGAAGATGGAAGTCAAAGGGTAATCTCAGCGTGCTGCACTTGTTAGCTCCAGCAGTGCTATTATCCAAATGTCAGATACCAAGTGGTTTAGTAAGAACAGGTAAGGCCTTAAAAAGAGGATCCAGAAGAGAGAAAAAAAATCAGGAGCACTATTAGAAAGTAACAGGTCACCTCTCTCCTTTTTTGCATAGTGTCTTAGAGGGCTTGATTGAAAGCCCATCAAAGTCAAAGAAATATTCCACTGACTTCCAAAGGCAAACTCAGAGGCTGATCAAATGCCTGGTGAGGTCATGCCTCTATTTCTAAACCCTCCATTTCTGAACAGGATCACAAATGTTGCCTTTGGGTGGGTTGTTCAGTATCATTGCTTTTTAAAGAACAGCAATAGGTAGGACAGAAAGCCAATATCCCTCTCCTGTTAAAATCACACAGCACATTAACTGCTATTATACTGGTTGTCTGAAGGCCGAATAATTGAACATGGGTATTTAATTTCAGGCTTTTAAATATTAATGTAGACATGGAAACAGGGGTCCAGACTGGCCCTAGTCTAAGTTATCGTAATTCAAGTAAGATCAGATATTACTGTCTGATGCCTCAGCTGCTGAGCAACAAGTGATGCACACATGCTTACCACCTGCAAAAAGGGCTCCTCACCAACCAAAAATGTCACCTGACAGCTAGCTGCTGTACTAATTTTCATTATTAGGCTGAACAAAGTTAAATCTATTTGCTCTAATTCTCATCAAAAAAGAAAAAATAAAGAATTTTTTAGGGTTTCATAGGTCCCAAATGGAAGCCACTATACCTTTGGCTGGGAATGCTGCTCCATAAATTGTTTTTTAGTCTTCAATGACGCAGTGCAGAATTTGGCTCCAATGTAAATGACAGTGGACTTCGGTTCCACTGAGCATTTTATGTTATGCCAGAGCATCACCAGGAAATGAATATGAATTCAAAGTAGTATCACCTTAATTGTAACACTTGCTGAGTCCAGGTATGCATTTGTTTCTCTCTTCAAACACTTGTTCTTGAAAAAAGGTTGAGTGAGTCTAGCTAGCACAGTACAGGTAATAGAATTTCTGATTAAAAATGTTGTTAAAGTTGTATAATGTACTAATATTAGAATTATAATGTACTAGTTCTGCTACACCAGAACTTTGTGGAGTGTTTACACTTCTACAGAATCTGAGGATTTCATTATCAGCCTGTTTGCATCCTTATCTCAGTCTGTGCTGATAGCTTGATTGAGACAGAGATTCTATTCACTGTAGATTGTCCTACTCATAGCAACTTGTGGATAATGGCTATACTGTGTCTGCAGGTGACCAAATGAAAGAGAAGCCTGGGATACAGAGATGAAAATATGGCTAAAGAATACAGTTGGGGAAATGGTCGTGAAAAACTCAGCAGGGAATTCAAAGGCAAGCCTCGACATATTTTGGGCAAGGAAAAAAAAAAAAAAAAAGAAAACAAGACCAGTTTCTTTTTAAATTTGTAATGTTCCTACTGTCAAGCTATATCATGCTCTTATTTTAATGGTTGCTTTGGGTCTTGTTATTCACTTTTAGTCATTATCTCTCAAGAGAAATCCAGTAAGACGTGCTGAAGTAGAACAGATACATTAAAATGTTAACTTTGTCTAAGATTAAAAAAAGAACTGCAAGAGTTTCAAGCACATGATATTTTGTACTTGAAGGATTGCACTCAAAATAGTCTGAGAAAGAATTATAAGAGAAGCTATGATCAGAACTGTGTTATTGTTCATTTCAATTTTGCTAGGAAGCAATGGAAATATAAAGGAAATACCCTGGCACTTTGGGGTATGACTATAGAGCTCACTGGTTTGGGTGGGCTTTTGGATGAGGTCCAGGCAAAACTAGTGAGCAATCAAACTTTGTCAAGGTCATCATGAGATACAGTTAAAACCCACAAGGTTCCTTGTAGCTCCAGTGAGTCACCAGAAGTAACATTTCCACAAATTTCAGTTGAAGCTGAAAGGGGAGCATGGCTATGTTTAAATCAATGGACCTAGAAACACTTCCAAGATATTAACTGCAGTTCTGTGTCCTTGAACATCCTGACTCCATTAGAGAGAGGTATTTTTGCATGCAACAGCCATCATGCTCTGATTTCCACTGAAAAGAAACCCACAAATCAGTATCTTCTAGCCAAGTCCTTGATCTGGAACACCCACTAGGGAAGGTACATAACCAAGTCAGCCAGAGGCAATCTATCTGTCAACCCAAATTCTCCTTTCCAAGTAGAACTGAGTATAATCATTTAAATAAATCAATATTGAACAATTGTGTATTGCTGTGATTTCCTCACTGCACTTGGTTTTGGTTTATTTAAAGTGACCCCATGAGAAAATATTTTGCAAAATTGCATGGAAAGATTTTGTAGGAGTGGAAAACCTGAGACAGTTCATGTATGTGAATCCGATGTTTTGAAAACCTCACTTTCACAGAAAGTTTTAATTTCTCAGCAGAATCAAGACTTGTAACCCCTATACTCAGCTTATTAACACTGAATAAATACAGGTGCTGCAGACACACATAAGACACATTGAATTTGCAAGAGTAAATGCATGTTCCCTGAAAAATGCTCATCCAGGTTTCAATTCAAGGACCCTTGCTCTGCAACAAAACAAGCAGCTAGCTGGGCACCTCTGCTGTATGACACAGACTTGCCTGGAGCTCTGCCAGCACAAAAACACTGGAGATGTTCCCAGCTGTGTCACTGGACAGAATTCCCACAAGATGGGAACTTAATTGTTGTTAATTATCTACAGTTCACAAGACAGTTCTCTGCTCTTCCTTGGACATATTCCACTGTGGGAACACCTCCCAGGGACACTAGTGACCTCCACCTACGCAGAAGTGACTTACACAGGAAGTGCTCCCAGCAACCCCACAGCTTCAACACTGTTGAAAAGATGACAGTACTTATGGGGCCAGGAATAAGGTAAAAATATCTTAGTGAGGTATAGATTATGAACACCACTTTTGTGTTTCTAAAGAAATGGCAATAGGAAAGATTTTGTACAAATAAGAGAGGTGAACTTCCACATTAGCTTTGATTCTTATTCCTCTTGAAGTTTCCTACATCATACTGCCAACATGCAGGCCTTAAAATATACCTAAACTACACCTAGATTTACTTTAAGACTCCTCAGACCATTTGTAAACTACAAACTGCTGCCTGTGAAAATAAATCACTGATCCTCTGCCTCTCTTGTGCAATGGTGAGCACTAAACATGTTCCCCTTGCATAGGCACCCAGTGACACTGCAAAAGGGTGCTGTTGCCACAGTGGCTGGTTCCTCTCATGGGCTCTGGTTTTGCAATTGCTGGGAAAGTCTGGCCTTGCCAATGAAGCTATGTCAACACTCAAGATGCCTTGCTGTAAGACGTGATATTTCCATGTGAACAAATTCCATGGTCAGACCAGGGACTGCAATATACTTACTGTATGTCAGCTATAAGTACATTAGAGCGTGCTTCAACTTTTTAATTAACATTAAAACATAAAAATGAAAGCTTTTTTTAAGCTTTGTGAAAAGATACTATCAGTCAAAAAACATTCATCAATATGTTCCACGTTTGGTATCTTTACTCTGCTCCAGAAAGTAAAGATACCTCCACAAAACAAAATTGAACAGCATTTTTCCACTCATAAGAGCATTGCTTTTGTTCCCTGAAACTTGTCTGCCAAGCTCCATCTCAGAAAGTGAGTTTGAATGAACTGGTTGAGCACATACTGAAGGACAAGCTTAGAAGAACACTTTAAAAAGGAATTAAAAAGGGGCATTGTGGGTGAGGCTTATCATATATAAGCAATTGCAATGAGGCAAGAAACGCCATTTGCTGCATCCTCCACAATGGAGTCCATGTCTCAATGGCCCTCAACGGCAGAGACTGAGTAAGCCTTGATCCAGGGTCCGAGTGTTGGCGACAACAATTGGTGACCCCAACGTGATCGGCAAGAGGGCTGCGAGCAGGACTCGTGTGCGGGCGCCATGGGGCACAGGTCTGGCCAGACGATGTCAGAAACGGAGTGTGTGGTTAAGGTACTGAAAACCTTAGCTAAGGAAGTGGGCCTGAAGCTGAAATCAGGCCCTGCGGGGACATGCATCTAATGATGCTCGGGGGTTGAACCAAACCCCACCTGAGATTTTTGATAAGCGCCTATGGCCGCGGATAAAAGTGGAGCTCATGGAGCAAGCCTTGGGGGGAAAGCCCCAGCACTGTGAACCCTTTGGTACAATGCTGCGGGCAATGTCTTTGGGACAGCAAGAAAACCATGCGTGGCAGGTCGCACGGCAGTGTATGGGAGCAGAGGAGAAGGAACCAGGGAGTGGGAAAACCTCTACCAAAGAGGAAGATAAAGGGGCCCCCTTAGTACAGACTGCAGCACAGACTGGCCCTTCACTTTATGGTTTGGATATGGAGGGTGGTAGTGATGAGAGTGACTGGGGAGAGGGCATGGAGTGCTTTCCTGTGGGTCCAAAAACTCCTTTCCAACCCTCTCCTGTGACGGTTGAGGAGCTGGAACAGCAACTAGAGTTAGACAAACTGGAGGTGGCGACACGGGCGCATCGGGTTCAGATAGAAAAGGACAGGCAATTAGCCACAACCCTGGGTGATGAGGCAACGCAGGCGAAAGAGCTACAGCGTTTGCAAGAAAAAGAAACTTGGTTTTGAGCAGAGAAAGAGAAGATGTGAGACCAGGAACTCAGGGAGTTGCAACAGAAAGGGGCTCGATTGAGAGAGGCAGCTCATAAAGGGTAGTCTAACATGGACCCCCCAAGTAAGTCAAGAACAGCAGGGCTTAGAATATGACCCAGATTGGTTGCCGAGCCTGCATCGCCCTGGTAGAAGAGGGATACCAATGCGAGTACAAAGATGGCGAGAGCTGCTGCCCCCATATGCCAGTGATAATACGGGGGGAATAGCGACGAAGGGGAGGACGAAAGCCCTCTGCCAATGAACAGGCAAGAACGCACTAATGACCATAAAAGGGAATTTCAGCAGGGTGGACAGCTCTCCGCCCCCTTAACTCCTATTCCAGAGAGAGAGGATGAAGTGGTCCGAGATGTCGAGTTGTCAAGTGTCCCTCCCCAAGAGTTGGTTGCAGGCAGAGCAGCTAGCTCCAGAAATGGTGCACGGCACCAAGTGCCTGATAACAGAAGCGCTGCAGTGTGCTGGGGAGAGGTACAGCAGCTAAAAAGGGAACTTACTGCTGAGGTTGCCGCTGAGCTGGAAAGCCTTTTAATCCCTTTATTAAATAGCATGCGTAAAACAGTAGCAGAACAAACAACTCTGCTAATGAATAAGAACCTGACTCAAACAGCTGGTCAGTCAGAGAAACTGACAAATTGGCGCTTGATAGCGGAAAAATGCACCCTAGATGGGGTGAAGCTACAACTGCAAGCCCTTGGTGCGTTTCCTGTTTTTGCAGTGGGAGGAGGTAGATATGAATGGCAGGCACTGGACCCCCGACAGATGTCAGCCTTGTATGAAGTGGTTCAGGAAAAGGGGTTATCACACCCAGAAGCGCAGCTGTTAATCGATTTAGCATTCACCACACCATGCACACCCAATGATTGCAAACAGCTGTGCAAGGGCATATTATCTGGGCCCAAGTATACACTGTGGCATGAACACTGGGTGGCAGGATTTACACCAAAAGTAGAGGAGGCACAAGAAACACCAAATCATGAGCTCAGGAACATTACACTTGATCAGCTTATGGGCACTGGTGCTTCTGCTGCCCACCAACAACAGATGCAGATGCCTGGCCGAGTATTTAGGGCAACAATGAAGCTGGCCAAAGCAACACTCTTACATATGGCCAGGTATGAAACCCTGGAAGCCCCATGAATGCAAATCAAGCAAGGTTTAGCCAAGCCATTTTTAGAATTTGCGGACAGGCTGTAGAAGGCAATACAAATATTGAATCTCCCATCAGCCACATATGATGCTGTATTAATAGAGGCATTGCGACAGCAGGCTAACCCTCAGACCAAATTGATTTTGCAAAATATCAGTTCGTCAGCATCCCTTGCTAAGATTCTTAGGGATGTCAGCTTGCAGGAGATTAACTTGTTTATCCAGTTGTCATTACAGGTCATGACTGGGTGGATATGGGTATTGGCTGCAACGTCACTCACCGGAGACGGGGGCTACGTACATCAACCCTTTGAATGGATCTTGGCTCAATGGAAAGATTTGAAGCCTTTGTCAAAGGAAGGATGGAGATGGGACAGCTAGCGGTATCACGACAACAATAACTTGGCTTGATGTAATACCCCTCCGAAAAGGAAGACACCCTTAATAACCAACTTTAAAGAAATTACACTGGTACAGCGAACTTAAGTCTGTGCCTTTGAGTTTGTCGTGCTTTTTGAATCTCTTATTATTATCCTGTCCTTGTTATGGCTTGCTCATGCTATAAATAAAATGTTAATCTTTTGTCATGGGGAGGGGGAGATGTTGTAATAAGCAAAGCCTGCCCTAGATAAGGGTCGGCGTTCAGAAGATCTCGCTATGTAATGGAAAGCTTAGATCGCCCACAAGGGGTGTTGTGGGTGAGGCTTATCATATATGAGCAATTGCAACGATACAATAAACACCATTTGCTGCATCCTCCACATTGGAGTCCGTGTCTCAATGGCCCCCAACGGCAGAGGTTGAGTAAGCCGCGATCCAGGGTCCGAGTGTTGGCAACAACACTATGTGCAGGATCTGCGCTTCAAAATGTAAGATCACCTGCTTGAACAGATTGCTGCAGATAGAGGCAAATCATATCACTTACATGTTGGGTCCAATGCTCCGCTAGGAGGACAATTAAGGGCAATTTGGGAGTAAAAACATCTAAGGTTTCTCTGAGAGACAGCTATCTACCTGCTAGGTAAGAGTCCTACATCACAGAATCATAGAATTATGAGGGTTGGAAGGTACCTGAAAGATCATCTAGTTCTAAGCCTCCTATATGTATATTTTTCTTTTGTTTCTACCTTTACAGTTACCTTTAAACCTCTAGTTCAAAGATGGTTTTGCTTTTAGGCACCCTTGTAGCACCCTAGAGCCATGAGATCTTCTGAGATCCTTGTCTGCTGAAGGAAACAGTATTAGGCTTACATTTTCCTGTGTTCAGGGCTGTACGCAAGACTAGCCCACTGTATCTGGAGTCCTTTGCAGCTAGAGGTGAAACATCAAAAATCCTGCCTTAATGCATCACTGGAAAAGCAAAAATGAAGTTGGATTATGCCTATTTAAAAAACAAAAAAACAAACAAAAAAACCCAAAGCCCACAGCATCCATATTTGACTACACAAATATAAAATTAATGTGCAAATACTTTCATAAATTAAAGCATTGAGTTCCAGTTGCTGTTATTTTTGGAGCGGTATTATTTATTGTTGCTGTGTTCTACTGAATTCCATTGTAGTCTTGTGTGAATTCCCTGACAGCTGTGTAAAAATGTTCACTTAACCTGCAAGTTTCATGAGTTTTAGCACAAGTAATCATTTATACCAGAACTGCTGTATTTGTTAAATGACAGAGATTATTTTTTTTATTCTTTTAAAAGTTTTGATAATTTGAATAGAAATACAAGAAAATGCAATATAATTACAACACATTTAGCAGTGAATGGAAGAAAAGAATAGCTTGTCAATCCATCCTTTACTGAAATAATTCGACAGACCTTTAGGAATAGCAATTAAGAGAAATCAGCAATTTAGTGTGACTGATTTCCAGAACCCAAAACATCTAAATTCAAAAGGGCAAATTTTCAAACCTAAATTTTTAAATTTTATTTAGTCTGCCAGACCTCTGAAAGCTTCACTGACTGAAGCTCTGCTTTGTGAATAAGATCCAAACCCACCCTTTTTACTCTTGAGCTAACCATAATTTTTACAAACTTAAATTGCAGCCTGTGTTATATATGGAAAGCTCTCACTTCACAGGAAAAGAACTGGAAGTTGTAAAGCCATCAAGCACAGTGCCCTTGACCAATGTGATGCTATTTCAGAAACACCTGTGCTAAACACCTGACCTACTGTGAAAATGTACAGTATTCAGCAGCCTTTAAAATTTTTCATTTGCTACCCACAGCGAAGAAGGGAGGTGGTGAAGTGGCTGCACTCTAGATTGCAAGATAAAAAAAGCCACTGAGACAATGGATTTTAACTCCTAGAACGACCTTTCAATAATCTGCCAGAAAGGCACCCTGGGGCTTCTTCACCTGTTAATCAATGTACCCTGTTTCCACATTGATATTTAATCACTTCCTAATGGGACTGGAAGGAAGTTCTAAATATAACCCTGTTGAAGTGTGCTGTGAAGAAATAGGACCCACAGTTTTCAATACTGTCATACAAAAAAAACTCAGATGAAGACTAAGGTTTGCTCATTTAAAAAAAAAATCTGAGCCAGTACAGAAGGGGAAAGAGACTAGAAAGCCAAAAGTTGTGTCATTAACGTAAGCACACTACAATGCTATTGAGTACATGAAGTTAAACCAGTAAACCGTGAAGTGTTACTAGCAGAAATAACCTGGCTTTAAAATATACTGGATTTCACTCTCATTTTGGAGGAAATACGTGCTTTAGAAAAGGAGACCAAAGAATCTCAGTTAACTGCTGGCACAGTAGGCTATAAAGTGACTTGCAGAGTCTCAGCAAAAACATAGTGGAATAAATGAACAGTGAATCATTTTCATTAATGAAAAGAAAAAAAAAACCCTCAATGAAGGGAAAAGAAGAACAATTGAGGAAAGCTGAAGCGGATCATCAGATAACTCTCTTATTTGTAAGATTTAGGACAGAGAAGGAATGTTGAAGGAAAAGAAGACTAAACATACATTTCAGATTCTCAAGAAATGCTTGAGTTCTCTATGAAAATGTATTTACATAAATATTCCAGCTGTGAACATCCATAAGGACTCATGTGAATACGCTTGTTCGTAATCTCCATGCTAGAAAAATATTGTACAATGCATACTCCTGTCCAAGTGAAGTTACAGCTCCTCAATCAGGGGCCAGAAATGATCCCACCTGACTAATGCAATCAGTTCTGGAGAGTTCACAGAAGGACAAGATTCAGAATAGCCCGTTAGAAAGCAAATCAACATGCCCAAGTCAGAAGTAAAACATGTTGAGTTTTGACAAAAAAATGCGCATACCCACCACTAGCTATGCTACTGCAAATGTTTTTGACACTTCCAGCAGGA
>NW_008595619.1:35639-54275 GCF_000691845.1 Merops nubicus
AGTGTTTATCAGCATAAGTGTTCCCAGTGCTTTCTCTTTCTGCCAATTAGTAGGCAGCCATGTATGATCTCTAACTGCAAGGGAGCTTAATGTTGAATCCTTGACCCGTGGAAGTCGCTCAAGCTGCGTATCCTCCCGAACTGCTCATTGTCCTTCACTGAGTAAAAGATTTCATATGGATCACTGAAGAGGATGAAACAAGTTCAAAAGGATAAGGCCAATTAAGAGATACTGTGCCTGATGTAGTAGAAAATAAGAAAATATTTTCTTTGGAAGTTTTAAGTCAAACAATACAACTAAGGAAGCTAGTTAAGAACAACACCACAGAATATGACCAAAAGCTGACAGATTTGAGCTGAATGTTATAAGTTTGATAAAGAAAGGGCAAATTTCATAGGTGGTGTAGAAAACAAGAAAGAAAAATTTAATTGGACCACTAATGGAGAATGAGCTAGAAAAGGCCGAAGGACCAAAATCTTGTCTGTTGCAAACAACTGTTTATTGCATTTTCCCAATTGCCATCAGTAGACATTCTGTCCTCGAGCACTGGGTGGAAGACAGTGGAGTGGCTGACAATGACAGAGAAGGATTACGGGAGAAATAATTATTGAAGAATAGCATTTTATTTAATACTGTAAACTGAATTTAAGCAGGGAACACAGATCTGGATGACAAAAGTACAATCCTAAAATGTAATTAAAAAAAATGGGAAGACAGAAATGCCTTCATTGTATGCAGCTTTTTCTACAGAAATGTTTAAAGATAATATGTCATTTTTTTATTAATGTCAAGACAACTTAGTTTTGTCTGCAAGATCTTTGAATTTGTTGCCAAAACTGTTATAGAAATGGCACTAGCAGTTTGATCCAAAGGTCACCCAAAAGCACCACTTTTTTCATGGGATTTCATATGAAACAAAAATATGCCCTGTAGATATTTTAGTATAGAATAAATAAAACTAAACAGCAAATTATAAAAGAAAACACAAGGTAAATGAAGGAATAATCAGCCATAAAATTAAAGTAATTATTTGCTCTCTACCATTGCAACCACTATTTTCAAAACAGAAAGAAAAGCAACATCCCTTTCAGTAAAGCTTAAGTATAGGAAAGATTATGCTCTCTTAACAGTACTCTGTCTCTCCTACATTAAATAGTCCTACTTTGAACTATACTTACTTCTGTGCTTCTCTTGGGATGGCCCAGAGCATATAATTAGATCCACTTCATAGGAAGAAAAGAGCCTGTTAACCAGCAGTTGCAACAGCAGATGCTTGCTCACTTGCAAAAATAAAGACAGAAAGTTTGCATCAGTCATTTAGAACTCTAACCATAACAGGCTGGGGTTGCTTTCAGCAGCTTTGCTGTGCATGTGGTGATATGTTTTTTTCCCTTTCTACAACCAGTATTCAAGCTTTCAAAAAATAATTCATTGCCTTTAAATAATGGTGTCTCGGCTAGTGAGAATCTCAATAGCTATCCCTGCCAGTTGGCAGGGCTTCCTTAGCAATGTATCACTGAACTAATTGTATCTCGGTACAGATTAGCACAACGCATCATCCAGATGAGAGCCCTTGGTGATGTATTGATGAAGATGAGACTGTCCAAAAAGAAGAGAGGGGTTCAAAAATGTAGCCAGTTTTTTTTGACTATGAAAAGGGGAAAAGGACTTCCAAAGAGAGAAAGTGTTCAACAGGGCACTATCGCATACTGCTTTTGACAGCAATACAGGGGATCTCGGTAAACTAGGGCAAGATCGTGAAGCTACTGAAAGGCTGCTGTCCTCCACAAAAGTCAAACTGTTTCCTCCCTTGCACAGCACATGGATTCATGCTACCCTCATGCAACTGGGCACTCTTACCTGGGCAAGTTGCACTGGGCTAATTATGAATTTCAGGGGAAAATCTCTGGTAAAGGCTACCCATCTGACTAAAGGCTTCCAAATGAGAACCATAGCTCTAATTATCTTTTTTTTTTTTTTTTCACCTAAGTTTTTTGTTTGTTTGTTTGTTTAACCACAAGGATTAAATGTGATTTTAATTTGGGAAGAAATATGTTTATAGGATGGATAGTACATTGCTTAAAATAGGTAATCTCCTACCAACAGCATCTCTTCCTTCAGCATTGCATGTACCTTGCATGTTCATTGCATGAACTGTGGAGTCCAGGACCAAGACCCAAAAACTCAGACATGCCTCATCTGTGGAGCAGGGTCATAACTTACACATTGGCTAACCCACGATTTATCATAGGTTGAATAGGAGCCACATTCAGACCTACAAATCCCTGAAGCTAGGAAGCTGGTAGGATTAAAATAACACCTCACATGGCCCAGCTCTTGAACAACAAGAGACTTGCTCGCTGTATTCAGGAAAAAACCCTGAAAGTATGAAAATAACCTTAAAACATAAAGGGGTTGGTTTATTTTCAGAAGCTATTTTTTCACTAATTCGTTATGTTGATGAGCCCATTTTATCATGATTCTGATTTCATAGCTGGAGCTTTTCCCCTCTCACACCAGAATGGCACCAGCTGCCTTGGCTTTTGGCCTTTAGGCACATGGGGAAAATAAACAGGATTTGGGCAACAGTGACATTTTCTGGAAACAGCTTGTTCCTCTGGCATTATGCAAAGCCAGTGCAAGACTACAGGCAGCATAAGCAGCCACCAAGGGATAGCATAAAATCAAACCAAGAGCAGCTTGAGTGTCCAAGCTGCAAAATTCATTCAACATAGCAAAAAAAGGTGCATAAGCCTTACAATTTCATACAGCATGCCAATAATTTTTGAGGCATTTGGAGAAGTAGGTGTTTTAACAAAGTACTGTAAATGAAGAAGGCTTTTTTTACTGGTTGTAGTTAGGTGGAAGGAATAATTTTCACAGGAAAAAGCAATGCACCCAGTGAAAAGATCAAATTGTAACCTTCCATCTCATTCTTCTATGCATCCTTCTTATAAAGACACAACAGATTACAGTAAGATGAGATTTTTAGGCAGAATTTTTAAGGCTGATTTCACCCTTTTATTTCACATAACTACATGGTAAAGTCTCACATTTAAAAACAAAACTAAACCAAATGAAGGGAACTGAGGAGGAGGTCTATGAGTCACCTAACAGAAGCTAAATCAAACTCTCCCTCTCATCTTCCCTTCTTGGTTAGTATTGTTTTAAATCTGTGAATAACAGAATGAAAAACAAAAACAAAACAAACAAAAAAAACCCCATATTTGTATCACATGCTATGGAGGAATAGCTACATCTGAAATTATGCTGACAAACTGGGGGCAGCTGTTGCCCGTGACCAGCAGAAACCTGCAGGAACAAGGAATATTTCTGTGCTCAGAAGAAACCCAAGCACTGCATGAGGACTTAGATGTCCTGGCACATCTCCCATCCATTCCCTGACATCATGCTTCCCTACTACCTAGCAGGGCTCAAATGTGCTGTGAGTGCCTGGTTGTGGGACACAGCACACATACTTAGGCCAATTTGTGTGGGGATGGGTCAGGACCACCAGAAAGAGCACAGCGGAGAGCCAAGTGGAGCCCATGTTACTTCCCTGTGTGGGTCTGTCGGGGATGATCCAAGCCAGTCATACTCTGCAGATTAGGCAATACAAGCAGTGATCCCCCTTTATCTAGTATTTGCCACTTCCCAACAACCGCTAGATGAAGAAATGAAATCAGCAAATGCAGAAGGCACCTCTGTGCTGAATAATCAGTAAAGCATCTTTGCACAGACATTAAGAATTCTGCTATGAGAGAGAACCAGGAAAAACAAAGTTGAACTCCAGTCCTTTCCCTCAATAATCTTGTTTTTTTTATCAAGTATGCTCTCAATCCATTTATATCCACCCACTAAATCCCAAGAGACGCAAAAGCAGAAGATAAATCATAATAAATGGATTGACTATTCCCCCAATACCCTAATTTATGCCTTTATTTTCCTCCACTAAGGAAATAATGAGACCAAGAAACATAACTGCATTTATAAAATCTCATTTGCAAAGAGGAGGCTGTTCTGCGTCTTTCAGCAAGCTGGAGTTAGCAAACCAACACTAAATAGATTAAGTGAAGACAGTTTTCTATGATCATTGCTTCCTATTTACTGCAGAATTGTATCAGGTTTCTGTTAAAAAGTTTTGGTAACAGGGGGTCTGCAGTGGTGACTTCTATGAGAAGCTGCTAGAAAGTTCCCCCATGTCCAACAGAGCCAACGTCAACCATCTCCAAGATGGACCCATTGCTAGCCAAGGCCAAGCCAATCAGCAACAGTGGTATCACCTCTGGGGTTACGTATTTAAGAAAAGGGAAAGCTGCTGTGCAACAGAAAATTTCAGACAGAGAAAAGAGTGAGAATATGTGAAAGAAGCAACTCTACAGACACCAGGGTCAGTAAAGAAGGAGAAGGAGGAGGTGCTCCAGACACCAGAGCAGAGATTCCCCTGCTGCCCATGGGTGAAGACCATGGTGTGGCAGGTTGTCCAACTGCAGCACATAAGGGTTAGTGGTGGAGTAGATATCCACCTGCAACCCATAGAAGATCCCATGCCTGAGAAGGTGGCTGCACCCAAAGGAGGCTGTGTCTCCTGTGGGAAGCCTATGCTGGAGTGGGCTTATGGCAGGACCAGTGGACCCATGGACAGAGGAGGCCATGATTGTAACAGGTCTGTTGGCAGGACCTATCACCCTATGGGTGACCCTCTCTGGAGCAGTCTGCTCCTGAGGGACTACACCCTATGCTCCATGCTGGAGCAGTTCATGAAGTACTGTAGCCTGTGAGAAGGACTTCGAAGAACGTCACAGAGGACTGTCTCCCATGGGAGGATCCTCACACTGGAGTAGGGGGAGAGTGCAAGGAGTCCTTCCCTTAAGGAGGAAGGAGCAGCAGAGACAATGTGCGATGAGCTGACCACAACCCCCATTCCCTGTCTCCCTGTGCTGCTGTGAGGGTGGAGGTGGAAGAATTGAGAGTAAAGTTAAGCCCAGGAAGAAAGGAGGGGTGGGGAAAAGTGTTCTATGGTTCGGGGTTTAGTTTCTCATTATTCTACTCTGATTTAATTGGTAAATAATTAAATTAATTTTCACCAACTGAAGTTTTTGTTGGTTTTTTTTTTTTTTTTTTCCCATGATGGTAATTGGTGAGTGATCTCTTCCAGTCCTTTTCTCATTCCACAAGCCTTCCACTATGTTTTCTCTCCCCTATCTAGCTAAGGAGGAGAGTGGTTGGAGCAGCTTTGGTGGGCAACTGTCATTCAGCCATGGTGAACCCACCACGTGAATACTCTGTGCCCAAAAGAGAAACAAGTTACCTACAGGAATTCTCACACAATTTTCATTTGACTGGCAAAACATGAAAAGCTTTTTGATACGAGTCCCACAAGGTGCAGTTTTGCTTTGTGTCAGCAGTACACAGGTCCCAGAATAAACGAGAGATACCAAAATTAAAGAGGTGCTGCAACCATGCAAAAGAAGGGTGGAGGGACAGGACTGTCTGGCTAGTCTTAGTAATTAGCTTATATGGGTATTTTGACCACTTATCCTGTGGAAAATTGGTTATGCTACAGATCGTCTCCTGCATCATACACTAATATTTAATGAGAAACAGTAAACATTTAATGATACAGATTAAAAATAGGCAATGACATTCATAGATGCTCACATCACTTATACACTGAACTGATTTTTAGGCTGTAACTTCTAACAGTAGAAAAGAGGAAAAGAAAATACAGCCTCTTCCACATTTATCTTGTTGAATTACTTGAACCGATCATTAGAGGAACAGAAATGTGATCTCTGTAATTTTACAAAAATAGTAGATGTTGGACAATAAAAATTACATTTTAATAAGAAGACAAAACCAGCAAATCCATCACATAAATGTATCAGTGAAGTTCTTAACACAACATCATATGGTTGGTGTTTATATACAAGAAATTATTTTTCTTTCAGCAATAAGCAGTTCAAAAAATTAAAGGTATCATTTTCTTAGAAGCAGCTGCTGAATTAGGAATGTCTTTCCTAGTGAAGCAGAGCAGTCCTAAGCAACATGAAAAATTTTGAGAACCATGGTATAAACCCTACTATGCTGAAATGAGTCTGTCCCTGACTGTGAAGTTTTGATTTGGATCAAGATTCTAGAGCTCTTTCTCACAATGAAGAGTCTTTACTTCAGGAAAAAAATCTCATTAAAACCTAAAGCAAGTAAGTTCTCAGCTAAAATACTTAAAACAACCATACCTTCTGCAGATGAGTATTTGCTTTTGAAGCTGAAAATCTTTTTTTTTTTAAAAAAGAAAGATCTGAAAGAAAACTATGTTTACCTTTTCTTAATGTTCATGCTCAAAGGTTGTTTTATTGAGAAGTAAAAAGAGTATACCTATAAAGAGCAGCTCAATTTTCCCTTTCACCAGTAACCTGCTTCAGTGATCATGATACAAGAGAAAAAGGTCTCTGGCTGCAGCTTTGAGTACACAGTCTATGAACCACTGTCAATAACACATTAAGGTAGGTCAAATTCTGACACAGTATAACTCTCCCCAGAGAAATCAGGATCACTGATCACCACCTAAACATGTGTGCTCCACAGCTGGCAGTTTTTGTCAGGTTGTGAACACGCATCATAGAATCATGGAATGGTTTAGGCTGGAAGCAGACTTTCAAAGATTTTTTTAGAACAACTCCCCCACCACGGGCAGGAACACCTTTCACTAGTTCAGGTTGCGCAAAGCTCCATCCAGCCTGATTTTAAACACTTCAAATGATGGAGAAGCCCCAACTCTGTACAACCTGTTCTGGTGTCTCACTATGTCCACAGTAAAAACTGTCTTCCATATATATAACCTAAATCTACCCTCTTTGCAGTTTAAAACCATTAGTCATTGTTCTACTGCTACTGGTAAAAAGTCTTTGTCTTTCTTACAAGCCCTCTATAAATATTGAAAGGTCACAATAAAGTCTCCCTGGAGCCTTCTCCTCTCCAGACATGCTGCATCCTCCAGAAACTATGATTTTGTGACGTTGCTTTACAGTGTGTGATTAATCCTGAAGCTTTCATTAGAAATGCTTTTGGAAGTTTTGGTGATTATACTAGAACTGCAATGAAGCAAGAACTCTGAAAAGAAAAAAAAAAACAACAACAAACAAACAAACCTGATGCAATACTAAAATACTAGGCAATGTACACTAGGACAGACGCAGGTCCTGTTAGCAGTTTAGTGAGAGTCCAGGAAGACAAGCAGAATTCACTTTCCAAGAAATCTTTTGGTCTCGTTTCTTTGTAAGAGACGGCTTTCTCACAGTATTGCCCTGAAATATAGTAGCAGGTCTTTTTTAAACAAGCCATGACAATACTAGAACCCAGCACAAGGAGTTTCTTTCACATACTATCCAATAATCAAACCCAAACTTTTCCTTGGAAAGTCAGTGCCCCAAACCCAGGCAAATTAAGAATACACTGAATGCAAACATCAAAACAGTGTCAATGTAAAATACTGATCTGTGAACCATTTCAGGGATCACAAGTATCCCAGGGGTCTCAAACATAAGCACTTTTGTAAAATTTGGATAGAGGAATTCTACTTTTATACACCTCTTGGTTTGGAGGAGGAGATGTGATAGTATGACTTGAAATAAATGGCTATTCAATTTCACTGGTGAATTGGTAGGTCACATCCTTTAGAGACATATCCATTGAAATCTCCCACTGTATGTTGCTTTATCATTGCAGGCACCAATGGCAGTTCATATGGATGGAACTGGTGAATGTTGTTTCATCCCAGCAGTCAAGCAAGGAGAATATAACCCACATCACCATAAGGTAAGTCTCTGTCTTGCTTTAGAGGCTGGTAAAACGTTGACAGATTAAGGCTGGAGGCTTAAACTTTACAAAGGTGCCTGCATATTTTTCCATTACCTAAGCATTAAGCAGGAGACCACAAAGGACCCAGATAACCCCTGAGGCATCCTAATGTCTTTGGATTTGCTGCTTTGTGCCCAATAGACCCAAAGTGACTTTGTTAGAGATGCATAAAATGGTTGCCTCTAGCTTTGTGGATCCAACTCTTCCCGTCCATCTGCAAATGCTGGGGTGTTCCTAATGCTGCATGTTATAGTCAAAGTGCCTTTGTGGATGTCAGCCTTCACATCCTGCAGCAGAAATTTAGGTTTGAGTCACCTCTTATTTGAAATAAACACAAATTTAATTGCTGGTGTCAACTGGCCTTGCATCAGGGCTTTAGAAGGAAACCTCAGTCTCACTCCCTTGTAATGACCTACGTTGAAATAGTTCTCAGAGGAATATTTCAATTAATTCAGACAATTATCAGCTGGATCCTTCTTTTCTCACCTCTTTTTAGCACTGGTTGTTTTATTCCTGTTTTTCTTATCTTACTAAACAGAAGCAAAAGTTCCTACAAACTACTTCCCAGATGATACTAAGCTAGTGAACTTGAAAGAAATTACTTTGGGTAATAGCTTGAGGAATTTTTTTTTTTTTTTTAAATACTAATTATATTTCTACTTAATCAACATGAAACAGAGTACAGTGGAGTGTCTTTTTATCTTTTAATAAGTTAGGATTCAGAAAAAAAAAATTTGTTGGGTAAGGAAGTACAAGAGTAAATAGGCAAAACCTATTACTCATTTCAAGAGAGATTTTATTTTCCTCAACAAAATACACTACTGGAGGTACTGTCTCAGGACTGACTGTTCCATTGCATTCCAGTGCTGAGACCACCATCTAACATCACACAGAGTTGCAGAAAACTGAACAGACATTGCTCTGGGATTTCAAGTGACAAAACCACCTGTGCAAGCTGCCCCAGTACTTGGGCTGAGCTCAGAAGGAGCCCTGCACCTAAAGAAGAGAGACGTCAAGAAAGCCCTAACAGAAAGGATCAAGACTCAGATATGTAGTTTTAAATTTTAAAATTGCTTCTAAAAATTTATATTGATGGCTTAGGATTTCAGATTCCTGAATAGTCCTAAGGCCAGAATTGTTCTGATTGCAGTTAACATAGCAGAACAGCTAGGAAGGCAAGCACACATGCAGCTCCAGGCTCGTTCTCATGGACCAAAGCTTCACCCTGACACATGCCTTGAGAACATTTTGTGATTAACCTCTGATGTGGGCCATGCAACAGGCAGCAACATTTGAATTAAATAGTTCAGTTGTGTTTGGAGGGGCTGAAAAATGTGCAATCTGAAGGACCTCCTTTATTCCTGTGAACAAGAAAAGCTGCTGAAAGGCAAAGAAGGGATCTGTCCCTTCCCTCTCATCCATTTTGGTTGATCTTGTTTTTGTGACAGAATGGAGTTTTAAATGAGAGTGCAAACATAGGTGTGGATACATCCTGAAGGGGCCAGAAGTCATTAGCAGATGGTGACAAGACTCCAAGGACTGCCCTGGGAGCTCCAGCTCATCTTGTGGTCTGATGTTAACCCCATTAAAGAGCCTGTCATTTAATATCATTCTTAGGCCTACTTTGCTCACTGCTTATTAACCTAATTTTTTCCCACAGATGAAAGATTTCAGCTGGTGGTGTGGTAATAACAGATTACAGAGAGAATTTTCTTGCTACCTGCTTCTCTTCCCCACTACGAATGTAAACAAGAGGGGCTCAATAAAAGCATCTCTAGACAACCTAAAACCAGTGTTTCAGAACTTATAAGATAGTTGTTGAAATTATTAGGCCAGTTCAATTGTCAGCATCACATAGTAAGTGTTGCTTTGGAAGTTTTCATTGTTTTTGAAGGAAAGCATTAAAACTAAATTGATTAAAACTCATACCTAAAATGAATCCATTTTCCCTCACAATTCAAATCAACTGTACCTTCAGCAAGAGGCTGAAATTAGGATCCACTGCAACTGAAATGGACCTGAGATGGCTGTGAGCTTCCTAGTGACTTAGGTCAGAGTGCTTGTAAGTATGCACAGCAGCTAAAATGTAAGAATTTAAGAAACAAAATGTAAGTTCTTAATAGGTTTATACAGCTGCTGGAACAAAGACTTTTTGGAGCACGTTCTCAGATTAACATTTATAATTCCATCTAAATGACGCTTTTCTGGATGTGCCCCTTGCCTCCAAATGTGCTAAGCCAAGCTGAGTTTTAACTCTTTATTCTCCAGCTTTTGTAAGTGCTTTTCATATTATTGTTATTTCTGTGTCACTCTTTTTCTGGCTTGGTGGTTACTTTGTTTCTTAATGCAAATCAAACCCATTTGACAACCAAAGATTCATAATTCTTGGAAAGGACTACTGCTGGAATATGAGGTATTAGCTTCCTGACAAAGAAAAAGAACCAGTCAACAAGTAATTGTACTTTAGCATACTATGCAAATTTTGCTTCCCTGAACTGACATGCAAGAATAATTTCCTGCCTTTAGCCTCTAGAAAATCCTCTGAATAGTCATTGCAAAAGTAAGTATTGTACGGGAAATATGTACTTCATGTAAAGGAGTTTAGTTCTATCTACAAACCCAAAATTATGGACTGATAAACCATACAATCACTACATGAAGAGAAGACTAGTTGATCAATGAGCTGATTGGTTTTACACCTCCCATTACAAAAACAATGCACCAGAAAAAAAGAAAAAACCTTTCACGTTGGAGAGTTGGGTCTCTGCTACCATGGAAAATTTAAAGTGGTAATTTTATAGTAAAAAAATTTATTCTAGTTTTAATACTTGTCTTTGGCTTTAGAAGTGTAGTTATACTTGACATACAGAGATTATGGGCCTTACATCTTCCAAGGTGTTAGAAGTTAATAATCTGGATGAGCGGCACTATGGGTTATGTCATTGTATTTTAAGCTAAATTTAAAAATAGCTGTTAAGAGTATGTGTGTTTGCTTTTATGGCACTTGCATTACACAGGATATTTCATGTATAAGGAAAATGAGACAGTAAGGAATTTCTCATAAATTCTCTCTGTCATACTGGGCTTTGAAGCAAAATTCTCAAGATGAACTCTAATATTGAGAACGAGTCCAAAGAATTCTCTTTTTCTTAGTCTCTCCCACACTATGATTAGAGAAATCAAGCCTCTGATACAGCAGTCTGCATGTCAACAGACTATCTTTGAAAAGCTGTGACGGAGAGGAACTGATCTGTGAGATGAGGAAAACAGCAGTGAAGAAAATAAGCCACGTGAGATGACTTCTGAACGCTGAAAAACATTTCACAGAGGTGACTCAGCTGGTATTAGAGCTGAGATTGATGCCTTAGAAACTGAAAGGGAAATTGTTCCAGTTACTCAAAAAGCATAAATGCTGTAAAGATGTTATTTACCTGATCTGTTCCCTGCATTAAACTGCTCTTATCTGTTTCCTTTAACCACACAAAGAGAATTCAGTCTGTTTCAACTATGTTTTTCACCTGATGTTAGTTCTTACCGTCAACATAGAAAACAGAGTTGGATTCTTTATATTCAGGTGGCATTTTATTCTAGTAAGAATTATGTTTTCCCATTATGTCTACTTAGAAAAATGTGAGCATTTTATTAAAACACGTAGCTTTGTTATCAAGTCCTTCAGATAAATTTTCCTTCAATGATGCAAGTGACAAGGCATCAAGTCCTCCAGTTCCTGCATGTGCAGTTCATCTCTGGAATCTGTGGGGAGTGTTGCTTGAATAATGACTGCAATTTGGGGGTGAAGATTGTTGTCATCCAATAGAAGGGAGTCAAGAAGTACTGTACTCATTCCTCTTCTAAATCAGTAATAGAAAGATTGGGATGTAATAGGTAATATAAACCCCTGGAAGCATATGGAGGGACAGGAAGCCAGTGAATCATCATAACATAAGCCAGGTTTGAAAAAATCTAACATGATATAGAAGATCCAAAAAGATGCTGAATGAGAAGCTGCCCCATGAATATCGGGTTGACTGACCACAAATGGAAAGAGTAAAAAATATAGGCTTAGAAAGATAAATAAATGGTACTATAGCACAAAAGTTGTGTTCCTGAGCGCAACAGTTGCCATTGGAAGTCCTAAGTATTCTCTTTTAAAAAAGTTTTGTGCTGAATGAAAAATGAGGACTTAAAAACACGTAACAGTATTGGATTAAACTTCATTAGGCTGTGAACCTGCAGGTGCATGCTATGTATCTCTGGTCATTTAGAAGAGATGAAATATGGAGAGATGGTTTCTGGTTTGGGGAATGGCGTAACACAATCTGAAACAGGCTCTACATAGCTTCATTTATAATTCCTCCTTGATTAGTTACTATCCTTTATCAAATAGAGGTACTTTTACTATTCGTGCTCTTAACTGCAGCTACTCTAATTTAGTGGCTACCCTTATTTAGCAGCCTCACCTTCAGCATAAGCTTCAGATTAAAGTAATTACATTTAATAGAAGCTGCCGACTTCTGAAGCTGCCCTTGATTTAGAGCTTCAAGGAGAAGTACTTAAATATAATAGAAGCCATGGCCTGCAAACTAAGTCTAGAACAAAGGTTAGTTCATATGCCCAGTCTAACACTACCTGTAAGTGGAATGTGCCAATGAGATAGAATAGTTCCTGGAAATGACTATACTTCATTATGAAAGAAAGCTTAATTTAGTGTTGGACAAAAGGACCACTGTTCTGTTGGACCATACCAGCAATCTGATTTTTTTAGACAAATAAATGGTCCTTGAAATGATCTTACCATAAAACATTATGCTCCTGTTTATTTTTAAAATGCTTTAAAACCTATTTTCTGGAAAAGAAAAGATGGCTCTGCAGTAAGACACTACAAGTGAAGTAATAATGTTTCATTTGAAGTCTCTGACACAGACTTCCTGTGTGGCTACACAGCAAGATTTGTTGCCTCAGTTTTTTCTGTAAAAGTGAGATTTCTGTTAGCACCTCATTCTGTCCATTTGCACCAGTAAGGCAGAAGCTGTTTCCTTCTATGGACTTGCCATGTATACCCTAGTGTAAGGTGGGACAATATCCTAGAAAGCACCCCAAATACCTCTGTTAATAATGGTCCCTCAAAACAAGCTATGATGGTCACCTTCATCAATAAAAACCTCAGGGTCACTAGGGGTGGTCTTTTGGCTTCTGATTAAAACTGATGTATTTCACTTTACAAAAGAAATACTTGAGGGTCAGTTCTGTTCCAAAGACCCTGTCAAAGAGGCACTAACTTCCATGAAATGGTCAGCAGCAAACTACTCCATTAACAGGCCTAGCTTGCCCATGCAAATCAACACAGCTCTCCCTATATCCTGAGTTTGTCTTCTGGAAATGAATACCAAACCAAAGCTGAGATTCTCCACGTGTTGCATGTCAAAAGTAGGCATATAAGTGCCCAAGTTTATCTGCAGTGAAGAGAGAAGCAGGTTTTCCTGCCATCTTGTAAGTCAACTGCAAGGGCCAACAGACTAGACTGCATTTGTCTGATTCCCCTGGTCAGAAGAGTAAATTTAGGACTACTTTCCTACTGCTGTTGCTGATCAGGCCAACAGTTTTCCAGTCTCATTTCAACCCTCTCAGTGCTTCCCCAATGTGTACAGATTAAGACAAATAATTACAATATAATTTTAACAAGAATAAATAAATTACATACAGGAATGTGCAATTTCACCATAATGGAAGTATATTAAACGATAGTGTAGATCATATTATAATGTTATTTGCTGTTATTATGATTAACATAAGCTATACATGCCAGACATGGTAATAAATGTTTACTTTGCATGTGAATGAAAACTATTATATATTCATCTGTTTGATCAATGCTGAAATTCTTCCTGTCCATTCCCATAAAAATATTCTAAACCACTCAGACTGAACTGATATGTACCTATACATAACACTAGTGCTACCTGGAAAAATTTACAATAAAATACTGTAAACATTCAATTTAGCTTTTCTACTGACCTCAGCATGGCCATGGTTCTACCCAGACTGTTCAAGCAGTGTATCAGCTAAAGGCGGCTCTTAATGAAAGATCTGAGCCCACTGTTTAAGTAATACAGTAGGAACACAGGATTTTTCCTTTTAATTCAGTGTTACAGCAAATGGACCAGAACAATTAATTCAGACCAGATCCAGTTAATTCAGCAAATAGACCAGATCTTATTTTTGGCATGACTGCTGTTGGCCTCCAGTCTTTTCCAGATTGAGAGGCTGTGCTTGAGACTGCTTAAAGACATCCAAATATCTAATTCCTTGAGCTGTGGTGAAAGGAAAATAATTAAAATATTGTCTTCTGCTTACCCACATTGCTGAATTTTAGAAATCATAACAGCTAGAAATACAAGGACAGTGATTGAGAGAGGTCTGTATTGTACAGGACCACTGCACACTCTCTGATCACACCTCGCTTGCCTTGTGAAGAGTGAAACTGTGAATACATTCTGCAACAATGAACTAAATATGCATCATATTTCAAATGAGTCTTTGAATGCGCTTAAAAGTCAGTTAGCAGTTTTACAAGTCTTATTTCCCAGTGAAATTACAGGAATGAAAAAATGCTTCCTTTAGACTGACCTCGGTGAATTTCAGTCCTAAAAGAAATCTTAAAATATCTGAAGAAAATTGTAAATGCAAGTAGCTTTCAGCATCAAGTAGGAGACAAGTGTCAATTAAGTGACTAAATTTTAGAGCCATTTTTACTGATGAGTTCTTGAAGTATTAAAAACATTGATTTAGAGGTAGGAGCAGTGGATAGGAATCTATTAAAAAGCAGGAAATATGATATGACTATGAAAATCAATGCAGCTGGCAAACAGAGGGACAAAAAATGTGAAAAAATATGCGATAACCTTTAAAGTTAAATTTTCCCTTTAAAGGGATGTGACAAAGCTCCTAAAAAATGGGCTGAACAAGGCATTGTCACTGCAAAAATTAAGAAGCAAGCAGGCACTGATTAATTTCTATAGGGACCAGCGCACTAAATAAAATTAGCTTATCATAAGATTTGTCTGATAGCTGGGTTAAACTATGTGCTGTCAGCTAAGAAACTATCTTGTCCATGTTAAAAGACAAACACAGTCATTTTTAGTAGTGAATACAGATATGGTACATTTGCCTCTATGACTGCTGCTGTCACAACAGCCAAGGAAGTTGAGTCAAATGCTCTGCTGCCTGCCAAGTCCATTGGTGCCATACCCCTGCAAATAGCTCCATTTGAAATCATGGGTTAGAATTACCACATTGTGTATGGAGACAAAAAGATGGACCTTGCATCTGAAAGGAGTCCAGGATTTACCAACATGTGAATTTTTGTGGAGGAAATTTTGTAGTAAGTCAAATAGTCTAGTTTTTTTAAGCTAACCACAAAATACCTGCATATCACACTAGGGCCAGAATTTTATCTGACAGATTCAAGTGCAGTTATCAAAACCTCACCATGCTTGCTATTCTACAGAAAACTATTGACCTGTTCCTACCTAAAGAGTCAGTAGTCCATGAGCATAGCTTGGCCTGGCAATGGTGCTGACAGGAAACGTTCTGTCATTGTTGCACCTAGCAAATCAAATTGTAGTATATGCCCTAATAAAAAGTCATTTAAACTTCAATATAATGCCATGTCTTTTATATAGATGCTTTCTTTTTCTTTACAAAACCATAAATGTTTTATGCCATAATTTAAAATGACCATAAAATACTTCATAAAAATAAAGGTGATCTCAGGCCATCAGATTCAGAGCCTAATCAAGTCATTAGCATTATATAAATGTGTTAGAGAATAAGATAGTTTCCTGTAAAAACATGATACACACATTTCAAAAATTTGTATACACTACATTGTTTTCAAAACACAAAAACAAAATGGAGCTTACACTGGGATTTCTATTCCTGGATAATGTCTTTCATTATGGATTACATCAAGAAATGAAAATATAATCTTCATACATAGAAAATATATCACATGAAACCTATCTGTTTCAGTTAACCATTTCTCCATAGGATCTCAGACTGTGAGCACACTCCTTCTTATGGTGACTTTCCTCTTGCCAAACAATGGAAATCAATAGTACATGAGCTTCTGTTACTTAAAAATAACACCTTCTTTCATCACCTTTATTTCCCGACTTCCTCTTTTCATTGAAATGGATCAAATTTTGACATTTGACTTGCATGTTCTCTTTGGGGGAGAGCACAGAAGCCAAGAACTGAATTGTAACATAGTTAATATTGGACACAGCTCCAGAAGCTCCTTTGTGCTGACCAGCAAAAAAATGTGACAATTACGATATCTGACGTACGTAGCACAACTCTTTTTACATCATTATTGGGCTCAATTTTGGCCATTAGTGCTGGGGTTTAATTTCATTATGCCAAACATAATGTTGGACTGCAAGTATCATCTGTAGACTCTCTAACATACTGGACTTGTACCCAAGCACTATAAGGACCAGGATTTCAATCACTAAAATACTTTGTATTACACACTATCAGTCTGGTCTGGACTTCAGCTTGGACTATGTACCCACCAACCTGTCCATGCAGAAGCCCAAGCAGAAGATTGCAAGAAATGTGTTTAAACTTTAGCTTTTGCCAAAAAAAAAAAAAAAGGGGGGGGATGGGAGGGAAGTACCTTGCTACTCCCAGATTGGACAAAAAGAAGAACAGGGAGGGTATTGCTGTTCAAGGTGGAGTATTTCCTAAGGCTTTAGAATTGAAATATGATTTAATCTTAAAATATCTGCGGGTCTGATAGGTGTAAATCAGCATATTTCACTGTTTACTTCTGGAGGTGACAGCCTGTCCGTGCCTTTTAAAAATATAGTTGCAGGGGACATTCAGTAAAAATAAGGTTCAGAGTTCACCATTTAGTTTTTCCCATAGCTCAACTGACAGTGCCAGTTATCTGTAAAATCTACCTGTCCCCAAGTGTTTGCAGATGCCAAATCCAAATACAACCATTCAACCCATCTTTGATAATTGCTGGGTAAGGATTTAGTAGGACATTTCTCATTATGTCCATCCAGTATTTCAGAATGTTATATCCTTAGTGACTAGATGTCTTTTTTTCACCCTCCTTTATCTCTCTCTAGTATTTCTTTTGCCTGAAGGCTTCAAATCATATTAGCTGACTGCTATATTTATTAGGCATCTTCAATGCATTAAAACATTGTTCCCTGTGAAATGTGCTGTTAAATATTACCTTGGTTAGTAATTTAATTTAATAGGATAGTGACAACACATTGACATTGTGCAGGTTTGTGACCTAATGATTTATGAGACAAGTTACATTTGCAGATACATTGATTTTGGTAACTGTGCAATGAATAGAAGGGAAGAACAATCTTCACTTTTTTTTTCCCTCCTCTCCCTCTTTTACTTTATACACAGAATGGCCTCTTTCAAAGGTCGCTGATGGTTTGAAAGAAGTTTTGGCCATGGCATTAATTTTGAATGATGTTTAAAGCCTTCACACACTTGAGAAGCCCTGTGCATCCCAACAAGGACCAATTAATGTGTTCCGCATCGCTGGGCAGTAGAAGTGATATGATAAAATGCACTGACTGTAGTAATCTAATTTAAATGACGGTGATAACTTTGTGCCTTGACACTCAGACAAAATAAGGAGAACAAGGAGCACAGCAATCCCATCACATGCAGAGTGCTTTCCTGCATTAGCTGGCAAATGTGGGTGCCATGTGCAGGAAGAGCTGGCTTGTTTCACTTGGAGTAAACCCACAGAGAGCATCTGAGTGGAAACAGGGATCCTTCACTGCACGTAGGAGAAATTCTTTGCTGTACCACTACAGCCACACCAGCCTTACAGGAAACTCATCAGGTAAATCTGTGTGAATGGAGAGGAGTCAGGACATGCTATGGGAGATAACCCTTCACACACTGAACAAGTGATGGTAGGAATTGCCCTGCTTTTTCCCAATCCATACCCTAGCAGCTGTGGGAACAAACCACATGAGCCTTGTGGCAGGGGAACAAGTACACAAAGATTTGCCGTCAAAAATGTGCTGCTATAAAAGGGAAATGTTTTCTTATGCCACAGTCCATAACCAACAGCTGAGATGGGCGAGAGCTAAGAGTGAGAATGGTGCCTGTGATAGCACCATGACCAACACTCGAATTTTTCCACAGGTCAGAAGCAACTAGAGAGTGACAAACCTCAGGTGTAGATCAACCAGGGAACACCTTACTTGGTTAGGTTATAGACCTTACACACGGGTGGAGAGAGGGGACCACACAGCAGCACAGCTAGTACCCACCTCCTGAGGAAATGGATATTGTGGTACCAGTGGGTACCACGAGTGGAAAAAACAAATGTTAATCACTTATCTTCTCAGAGAGTGTTCAACTGAAGTTGTCCACCTCTAGGAACCATGCAAAAGTAGGTTAACGATGGCATAATACAGCCAAATAGGGAACATCCTCCTCTTCTCCATATTCAGTGAGAAAAATTACATGCTGATTGGACAGAACTTAAAACTAAAGCTGACTTTCATGGATTACACCACAATATATTGCAATTCCACCACAATATTGCAATTTCTATCTTAAATCTACAAAGCACCCTTATCTTTCAAAATTTATCTTAGTTTAAATATTTACAGCTGATTCACATTTTCAGAAGGACTAATGGAAGCTCTTCAGCCCTTCCTCTCCCAGCTCCTATCCTCCTCATGCCACTCCCATGCATGTGTTGTGGTTTGAGGCTTGGAA
>NW_008595620.1:0-2429 GCF_000691845.1 Merops nubicus
GCGGCACACCTCCTCCCACGGCCCGGGGGGCTCGCCAGACCCTCCCTGCCCGCCCTCGATTCACCAAAACCTCCCTCGGCATGTGCCGCGAGAGGACGTGATAAATCCCACCTGCTAACTGCTGGGCGAACTTACCTCTTTTCTTATTTTTTCTTAAATTTTAATGGCTTCTGAGAAGGGACTGAAGGCACAGCACGACTTAACATTCCTTGCAGGTAAAGCCCCATGCCAGTGAGCGTTCGCTATCCGCTTGCGTGTTCTCGCTTTGTGTTTTCTGTGCCGTGTAACTGCAGCGGTACGGATGTGCAGAAAACCTGGCAGACCTGACAGAAAGCCCAGATCGTGCCCCCGAAGTTTGCTTGGGCTCCTGTCACTGGTACTGGATGTGGAGCTGGGCGCTGAGGATATGTTTGTGTTCTCGCCGTGCCGCGGTATCTACGGGTTGATGGAGGCATGAAGACCTTTTGTCCCCCGTGTTCACCCAAGTGGCTCTTGTCTTGCGTTTGGATTGCCATCTTCTGCTTATAACTGTAATTTCTTTTTTATATTGTTATGTTTGGTCACACTCCTTCCTCTGAGAGCCTGGAAGTAAATTCCACAAAACATGAGCGGGCAGGAGGGAGAGAGAAGACAACTCACCAGTTGGCAATGTTCTGAAAATTAAAATAACCCTCAATTTCAATCTTTTTTAGTATTGATGACTGAACTGACTCACTTCTCACTGGGGCACTGAGACTGCCCAAGCCCTAGGCTGCATTAGGAGTAGGTTTGTTCCCTGGGGCTACATGATGGCTTGTAATACAGCTAGATTGAGTGGAGGAGGTTAATTCATGTCTCCACATTTTAGTCCAGTGGAGTAGAATGCTATCCCTCACTGCAAGTAGAGGGACAGCCACACATTTTAAAAATAAGTTGCAAAAGCAGTTGCAATCTGATGCAAATTCACCATGTTCCATAGTAGCATACAGAAAAAGCTATGGGAGAGCAACACCAAGCTCAAGTGCAAAATAATGAGTTCCTTTTTCCCACCTCGTTGAGCTTGGCAAACTTTACTGGGTCAGTGGAAAACAAGCAAACAAGCGGCAATAGAAAAACCCTTAAAAATCAGGCTAACAGGAAGATAAAGCTGCAGCTTATTTTTTCTGGCAATAATCAACACTGATGAAGGCCCCCTGCCTCCTTTTTGAAGCAGCTAGCCGAGGGTTGCGGTGCCTGTGAAGAAGCCTTTGCTCAGCGAGGGAGCAGCTGGCAGCTGCGGGCTGGTCTTCCCTCCCTGGAAACGAGCTTCAGTGTGCTGCAATACAGGCGGTGCCTCACAGCCACACTGAATGCTGAGGATATCTGTCATGTATTGTTTGTAACTACAGGAGGCATAGTTTTAAAGCTGACAGCTAAGATAACTGTCGGTGATTATAGTGGAGCTATGGCTCAGAGACTGACCCTGTTGCATGTGCCTCCCTCCTAGTAAATCCTTAAAAATTAATTTATATACTCCAGACACACTTTTTCCTTAGTATGACCTCTTGTGCTTGCCTGAAGGTTGTCTCCATCGTGAAAATATGTTGCTCATAGGAAGCAATGTCATCATGAGACTGGCAGAGGACTAGTGAGTACCTTCAATTTCCAGCAGACAGAAAGGTCTACACTGCAACTAACAGCACTGCCCAGCAGTTCTACAGGGAAGATCCTTATCTGACCAAGTAATTAAGGCTGCTATCAAAAAAAGCGTTAGCTGGAGTCCAAACTGCAGTTCCAATTGCAGTTCCAGCCTTAATCCTCAAATGCCTGAACTTTCCGAAGGCTGTATTTCGCAGCTTGCACGTGCTGGTGGTAATGCCTGTCTCAGACAGGACACACGTGCCATGTGCCAGCATGGGCTGGAAGTCATCGCCGTCCTCCAAGCAGGAGTCCTCTTGCTTTTGGTTAATTAGAGATGTGGTAATCTCCACCACTTCTCGTGCCATCACCTCCTGCCTCAGAGAAATCCAGCAGTCAAATTCCTTGCATGATTAATTGCCCTAGCTTGGGAAATTCTCTGGTGCTAGCACTCTGTCTAGCAGTGTCTTCCCAGGTCTGGAGACCAGGATTATCCCCAGCCATCCCTTGAGGCCCCATCTTTTCTTCTCTCTTGGTTCTGTTTGTCACTTAAAGTGCACCTTTCCTCTGGAGGCTCATGCTTTTCAGGCATTTGGACTAGAAATTAAAGTTTCAGGAATAAGTCAATTTACATAACAGACACTCAGAAAAAAATATTATCCCAGAATCTCAGGAGTGGCTGCAGCTCCTAAACTGGGGGGAAGAGAGTAAAACTGTACTCGTCATATAAGAGCATGACCTGATTAATGACGAGAGGAGTGGGGACAGGCCAGTGATGCTGGCAGACCTTTAGGCTACAGAAACCCCCAGTGCAGTGTCCTTTGTGCCCGCTC
>NW_008595620.1:2460-17120 GCF_000691845.1 Merops nubicus
ATTACCCATGACAACAAGTTCCCCTCTCCTCACTGCTGTGGCCCATTAGGCTGGATCCTGCCTGATACAGTTGCTTTTCTGCTGCTGTGCATGATCTAGCAGGTTTGCTCCACTCAATAGTCCTCTTACAAGAGGCTCAACTTCCTTACTCAGCTCTTTGTTATTGCTATTCCCAGTTCACCCCCAAAAGCAGGAGCTGATGAAGTTCATGTTACCCTGCCTTCTCCCACTACTTCCTCAGCATATCTATGCCTCAAGAACAGCTCCTTAAACTTTCGTGCTCCTGGTTATTGCCACAGAATCAAAGTGTATCGAAATATCGGTGTGTATCCACCCACCAGTGCTGACCAACAAAACAACTCCTGAGACAGCAGTTTTCTTACAGTAACCCTGCAACCACCTGAACCAGAATTTGTAATTCATACTCAGTTTTTTCAAACCCTTAGCACAATCTTGTACAATATGGTGAGTTTGGCTACTGTACTGGTAATTTATCTTGGGCTTTCCTTTTTGAAACAACAATACAAATTTTAGAAACTGAGAAATCTCCCTGATTTCATTAATGGTCATTCATCTTGTGCTCTGTACCCATTACTCTAGAGAACCATGCTTCTGGTATTAGACTAAGTGATGGGAGGAAATACTCAAGGAGTTTCTTATGAGCAGAGCTTTTTCATGATGCACAAAACTGATGAAGAAAACTATGACAGATGCCAATCATTAAGAATAGCTCCTATGAGAAAAATGAAAACTAAGTGATGGCCTTAGAAAAACCAAAACACTAGGGAGGAAAACGTTGCGTGCTATATTTGAAAGCTACTCAGCAAAGAGATGAGTGAGCCTTTTGGAGGCATGGTACTGCTTCATCTCATCTGGAGGAAGGCAAGAAAGTATAAATCCTGAATGTGTTACCAACCAAATAAAAACTGCATTAGATTATTAGATCATCTTTTGCTCAGCGATGGTAAATTTTTCTGTTCCTGCTGCCACTGAGTTATGTATCTGGTCTTGTTCCAAGGGCAGTCATGTCCCTGCAGCCAATACTGCTCACAACAGCACTCTTTCTGTAAAATTAATCTCATGTAGGAAAAAAGCAATGTCTCCAAGCTCTTTTCTCCAAGCATAACACACACCAATCTAAAGACTCAGTCCAGCAGTCCTAGACACTAAATCAGAGTGAGTTTTTCTTCAATAAGCACTATGGACCCTTCCCAACATATATTAAAACAGCGCAGTTTTATTTGGTGTTGGTTTATGCGAGGCAGCTTATGTTTTTTCTCCCAAGACTGCCTTTTTTTTACCTCTCTGGCACTCTTTGCCACCCCAGTGTGAATACGGTGCTGGGAGGTACATCTGCCAGATGGTGGCACAATGGGCACCAGGAGGGTTTGGAGCAGAACTTTACATGGTTTTTTAAGTCCTTGTTACAAAGAGGTTATTTATAGTGTTATTCTAATAAGGAGCCAAAAGAGAATAGCCTTTTATTAGAACTTGCAATAGAGGGCATTGCACCGAGGCCTCCCTGTGCACAAACATCATTTACTTAGCGTGCAAAAATTGGCCCAGAAAGCTGGAATAAAACAGTTAGTGGTAGCGAAAAGCTCATTTATGTGGGATGGGTTTAAAAGTTGAAGCAGTACTGGCAGAATTCAATTAATTCCATGTGTGATAATGTCATTTCATCCTAATTAGTTAAGAACTGAGAAATAAGGCAGGAGGGAGGGGGGGAGGAACGCAGGAGGTGAAGGGCAGCCCCAGGCCTCAGACAGGGAGTCTCCCTGAGACAGGGCTGCCAGCCCTGTTATCAACATCCCCAGGTGTGTAAGAGGCTTTGAACCTTGGGTGCAGGAATGAACTAAGCACAGATCAGAAATAGTGTGACCAGCAGCACCAGGGAGATGATTGTCTCCTGTACTTGGTGCTGGTGAGGCCACAACTCAGATACTGGGTTCAGTTTTGGGCCCCTCATTCCAAGAAAGACATTGAGGTGCTGGAATGGGTCCAAAGAGGAGCAACAAAGGTGGTGAAGGTTCTGGAGCACAAGTCTTACAAAAAGTGACTCAGAGAACTGCGGTTGTTTAGCCTGGAAAAGAGGTGGTTCAGGGGAGACTTTATTGCTCTCTACAGCTACTTGAAAGCAGGCTGTAGCAAGGGGGGGGTCAGTCTTTGCTCCCAAGTGACAAGTGATAGGACAAGAGGAAGTAGCCTCAAGTTGCACCAGGGGAGGTTTAGGTTGGATATTAGGAAAAAATTTAGTCACTCAAAGGGTGATCAAACATTGGAACAGGCTGCCCATGGAAGTGGTTGAACCACCATCCCTGGAGGTATTTAAAAGATGTGTAGATGTGATGTGCAGGGACATGGTTTAGGGGTAGACTTGGCAGTGCTGGGGTAACAGTTGAGCTTGATGATCTTAAAGGTCTTCTTGCAACCTAAACTATTCTGGAATTTTAAAGCAATTTATACTCTGATGTAGGAAAGTCTGCCTACATCTGCTAATGATATTACAGCAAGCAATTTTGGAGAGCTTGGATATATTGGTTTGAAATGCTTATAAACTAAGTTAAAAAAGTGAATTTAAAAAAAAAAAAAAAATTAATTAAGTTCTTACAAGTAGATAAATTAGCAAAGCCAGGTTTGCTTTTCACAATACCAATGAAGTTGAGTTCAACATGGCTTATTTTTTCAGAGATGCTGGAATATAGGAATTTTTTATAAAACACAATGTTATTGGCACTGTTGAAGGACTAACACCTAGAAATATTTATACCAGCTTAGGGATAAAACTGTCATATTTAAGGATCATTAGAGGACAGGTTGCCAGAAGATCTCTAACCACAGTTACATTTCTTCTGTACTAACAAAAAAAAAATAACTGAAGAATAATTTGCAGCATTGATAAATGGTTGGGATTTTCATGTTCATGTGGCACCAGCAATAAATAATACTAAACTTACGTTTTCTTGTTTCTACAGTGCAGCTACATAAATATCCTAGGGTTATTTCAGTGTTTTTCATACAGATATTTATGAGGATAAACCTAATTAAAGAACAAGTATTTAGCTGGCTTATCTTTATTTGGCAGTCAGCATGTGCATGGAGGAAAGATTTCCAACAGCCTAAGGTGTATACTGTGCAACAACCCCTTCCCTTGCATTTGAAATAAATGAGAATGTATTATGAATTCTGAAGCCATTTCAGTATGTCGTTAAGTTGATGCTTTTGAGTTTTGTTCCGATGCTGTTGCTATGCCAATTTGAGGCAGGAAAACAGTCTTTAAGCATTTATTGAAAACAGCAGTCATCAGAAGGGGAAAAGGAGAAACTCCAGACCTGAGTACGGCACTTGGGGAGAAATCCAAACTCCCCTGTTCTGGCAACCAGTTCTGCCACACATGCAGCGAGCCCTCTCCCTGCCATTGTAAAATATTCACATATGTCAACGCCCCCAAAATGCAGCAGCAGAGAGCAAAAAACTACTAAGATGAGGTTTTGTCACCACTCCTTTTGCTGCATATGAGTAAATGTTCACAAACCCTCAACTCAAACATACAAAAAGCAGCTACGCTGGTACTTGCTGCATGTTGTAGACACTTTAAATCTGCCCACTGGACACACCCAAGAGAGATTAGTTTGCCCATTCCCTTAGCCCTCCCTTCAGCTTGCAATGAATGAAAGAGTTGAGCAATGTTTATTTTTAGCTTCTCTTTTCTATCTGAGTTCTAATTTGGGGGCAACTGTCAAAAGCATATTTAAACACTTACTTTTGAGAACGTGCACACATCCTTCCAGCCATGGCCCCATGCTTATGAAACTGACCTTCAGAACTACAGCTAAGCAACGTCACAGTTTCTTAGGAGAAGACTCTTTTTGCTTTACTTTTGCAAGTACGCTAAAGGGACCCAGGAGCATTTTGAATTTCTCATAAGGGAACTGGGACACCTGTGTAGGCCTGAGATGCAGTATTGGTATTTCAGCTTCAGAGGTAGATTGGAGCTCTTCCAGCTTTTCCGCAGCACTGTAGTTTTAACAGAGGGAGTCATCCTGCCACATTTCACAAAGGAACCCTGTTACAGACATTGCACTTAAAACATTCAGCAGTACACAGGCACAAGGGACACTCGCAAGGACAACACAAGCTGTGCTGACAAGTGCTAGCTTTACAACTGTGTAGACAGGACAGCAAAAAGAAACATTTCTGGTGCTTGCTTGATCCTTGTTTGAACAATTGACACTCACATCACTTCCCCTTTTCTTCACCGGTTGTCCTCTGTTGTCAGAGGTCTGATCTCCTCGTGCTGCTTTCTTTCTGACAGGAGGGGGCTGGCAGAGGGCCTGAAAGGATGGTGGGTCCTCTCTGTAAACCCTCCACACCTTCTCTTACTCAAAATTTCCTCTTCACTCATGGCCATTTATCCCCTGCAAGTCCACCTGCCTTCTCTCACCGATAGATATCTGCAGGCAGGCAACCTTCTTCCTCTGGCTGCACATGACCTACCTGACCTTGGCAGGCAGCACCTCACCTGCACCAGGTGTGCTGCTCAGCCAGCAGATGCAGCAAAGCTCTGGAATAAAAAGCCCGTCAGCAAAGCCTTCGCTCCGTGACACTTGCGTAGAGGAGAGCGCGAGCATTGCAATGCAGCCGTCAGGCGCTCGCACTCCACTTCCCTTCCCAGGAGGAGCAAACCCGGTGACCATCCAGGGGCTGTGCAGGGGGTCAAACCTTCAGCTTTGTGCACTCTGGAATAACAATCCTCATTTGCTCACTTCAGCCTCTGTTTAGGTGTCCTGCAAACCTCTGCGACTGGCCTGTAGAGGAGCAGCTCAATCACAAAGGGCCACACCACTCATTAGTCCTGGCCAGGTTCATTGCTTCCTCTGGTGAGATAGGTGAGCAGGCTGGCTGGTGTCCTAGCACCTGCGGTCCATGTTTGCACAGCTGGGAATCCTTCAGGTGATCCTTCACCTAACCTGACATTGTCAGATGCCTGAACTGTATTGCAAGTGAGTAAAACCAAAAGTGCTCCTGGATGTAACTGTATAGAGGGACTCCAGCTGCCCACTGCTTTGCTCTCAGCATGTGGTAGGTGAAAGTAGAAAGTGAAGACATTTACAGTAACCATCAGTGGAAATAACTGTGAGGCTTCATAAAAAGCTCTTTTCCTGTTATTATTCACATCTTAAGAGCAGTTTTTCAGGAACCTGCCCATCCTGACTCTCTTTCTCCCCCCCTCACATTTCTGCTCAGTAGGTACCACAGGGCTAAAGCAGTCTTTAGTCAAAATATTTATTTATAAAATATCAGTGGTTATTGTCATGAGGCCCACAGATGAGATCAAAGCTTCATTGTTCCAGGTAGATGCATCCACATGTATGTCACAGGTCCCTGCTATAGGGCTGGCACTGAAATGAGCTTTGAAATACTATCCCCAGCTGCTAGCTCAAGGTTTAAATAAGCCAGTGGAGTTCCCCAGGGAACTCCAGCATCTCTTGGGGAGCTGATTCCACAGGCTAGAAGGGAAGAATAATATTTCAGATAAGTGGACTGGCAGAGTTCAAAGGGATAATAAGCATTTAAATTCAACATGAAAGACATCTTCCTCTGCAGAGCTTTAGGATGGAATGTAGCCAGGTAGATAAATTATTTAAAAAACCCTTTAATGAAGACTATTAACATGGAGATTTTTGTCTTAATTAAAAACATCCTCCTAGTCAATCACATTAAAGAGAAAGTGATACAAAAACTAATTTATTTTTCTATCTGAATGCTTCTAAAAGAACAATAAAACATTTTTTCCATGCAGAGAATTACATCATCATTAAAAGTTATCTTTGAGAGAAGATTCATTTCATCTATTCCACTGCTCACATTTTAACTTCAAGTAAACTGTTGTACTCATATTTCAATGAAAAACGTAGAAAGCCTGCTTTTTGGCTTCTCATATGTTTAATTTTCTGACTATAAGCAATAACAACCTAAAAGGAGCATTTTTCTTCTCACAAATATCTTGGCATCTCAAAAGATGCTGTAGAAAACAATGCTAGCTCATGTATAAAGCATGCTTTCCTTTGTTGTGCTTTTGGGAGAAAATCATGTTAGCAGTAAGCTATCCGTTCCACAGAAAGCAAAGCAGCCAGAGTATTGCCATGCATTTGTATTCAGCAAAGTGAGCACCCGGAAGGGAAGACGATGCTTCAGGAGCCAGAGAGGACGACCAACGCACCTCCCTCTTTTCCTCAGCTAGGGCCCCAAAGTCCTGCCTGCCACTGGGCTCCCCTCTTCTCTCCAAAACATCTGTTGGCTATTCAGCTCACAATGACAAAGAACAAGGAAAAAATGAACAGGATCATGGAAGTGCTTATGGAACAGCCACAGCACGGATGCTTCACATGAAAACATGGCAGCTGAATGGAACTAGGCAGTCCTTACCAGGACAAGGGCTGCTGTTCATTTTATTTTCAGCTAGATCTGCAGACCTGTGTGGTTACAGAGGAAGAGCAGCATATGGAACATGTGTGAAACCTCACCAAGCCTCCTACACAGTGCGAAGCCCGCCAGCTAAGAAATCTGACCCTGGGCAGGGAAAATATCACTGTCTGACAGAGCTTTGCCAGTGTGAAACTGTGTTTCTCACACGTTGAGAAGAGGCTCACTGGGACAGCTGCAGTGAGGCTGAGGACATATCCTGTTAGCCTAGACCTGAAGAGGTTTCAGGGTCTTTTGTTCACCAAGCTCCTACTGCTTTCCACTCCTCAGACTTTTAGGCAACACCTCTGCTGTGAATCCATCTTCCTTCCTAAGCTGATTCTGACTACACTGGCAGATCCAGGAGGAGGAGGATCTATGTCACTATATCCCACACATCAGTGCAGTGCTACATCCAGTGTACAGCAGAGCCCTGTGCCAATTCAGCTATGTTGCTTCAACCCTGGGACCTGGCTGGTCAGCTTCTGCAAAAGCCTTTGTCAGATTGCAGGAAACATAAAGCAGCTTTGAAAATGCCCAATGTTCTCCATGATGTCTTGAGCAGTGCAATGTCAAGGTGCATCTCACCCTCTCAGGGTGCCAAAAGTGATCAAACGTTCCCTTACCTGAATTTGGTGCTGGAGCAGTAGCATAATGAAGCATCTGATGGATAAGGTGTAATGTCCGCACTCAACCACCCCCCTGCACAGCCTGGTTCTTCTGCATCCTCCTCATCCCTACCACACTTGGCAAGGCTAGCTTCAAATGGCAAACATTTCAGCTTCACAGTCTTGCAGCAGTCACATTAACTTTGTGCTAGTGTAGCTGCCCTGTTTGGGCAGGAGAACATATGTTGGATGGCAACCGCATTCTGAGTTTTCTGCCTATCAAGGCTCTTCAGAGAGAAAAGTTGCTCCCTGGAGCTCACTAAGAATATTATATGTGTATCTCTTGTCCTGCACATCTGTATGGATACAGAGCAGCACCTATCTTTTCACAGGGAAGGAGCACCTGCATCACCATAGCTATCTACAAACTTTATGTAATATTTTCCAAGCAGGTCTAAATCACAGGCACCACCTTCCTTTACTTGGCAGCTTAATCCTCTACCTCAGCCCTTCAGAAACTTGGTGACATATGCTAATTTACACCAGGCTCTGTTTGTTCCCATTTCTTAGAAGGTATTTGTGCAGGCCATGAGATGCACAGAGCTCTGCCAGCTTACTGCAGCAAGCATCTGGCCCATACCCTCTTGTGAGCCATAGTAAGACTTGCTTACTAAGCCTTGAGCATTACCTTGTTCTGCACTGTGAATTACAGACAACCTTGCCTTGAGCTTTTATTTCTGGAGAACAGAAAAGGCAGGATCTGCCTGAGGGGTTTCGACAGTTCCTAGGCATTCAGTCTATTTAGTTGCCACTTGCAACTAAATCCATTTGCGGGTTGTTTGATGACTTTAGTTAATTAACTAGGCTTCTATTTGATGCTGGTTACTCTTACATTCAATTTTAAAAATATATTATTTCCAGTATTGTCTCTTCAGATAAGAATTAGCTGCTTTTTCTGATACAATCACATCTTAGTAAGTAGCCAAGAAAGATTCATTATTGCCTCTCGAAGCTAAAGAAATGTCAAAGGTATTAAAACATTGACATTTTGTTGCAGCAAGATCTGTGAGATCAGCCAGACAGCTGCCTGAAGGCAAGCTCCAAAATTACTCATCAGATTTTGTTGCTGTGATATGGTGTTGTGGCATACAGTTGTCATGACTCACTCCCTCCCATGTCAAGCTGCACACAAACGGCTTTGCCCTGTTTGTCATGGTTGTAATGAACATGGAAGGGTCACCATTAGAAACCCAGAGCTGCTTGTGGTGTTGGTTTTGATAATGAAATAACAGCTTGCTAGAATCTGTATTTCTTTTACCAGTGCAAAACAAAACACTGCACATAATCTGATCAGCAGATGCCGAGAAAAACAGTATTAAATCCTTTGGGTGCAGGTGGTTTGGATAGCTTGGCAGTGTATGAATGTCCTAAGAAAAGATTATTTCTTCTAAATGACTCTGCTGTCTTTCTTCCACCTTTCCTGGTCCCATTTTCATTTTGTTACAGTCCTTTCCAAGAGGACTGAGAAGACAAGATGAAGAAAACTTTGCTTGGTGAGAAGAGCCCACCTCTCCATGTGTCCAAGATGCTTGTTCTTCTTGATCACTTGGTGTGGACTACAGCTACCATCCAGCTGTAGCTCTGTCCTTCGACCTTGCACTGGTGCCTGTAAATTTACTGTCACCTATATTTTTGATCTTACTCCAATTAGACCATACAAAGGCAGACAGTGGTCATTGAGCATGTAGAAGCAGCCTTGGTTTCTTTGTCTGTGGGCCAGGACAGCCTGTGTGATGCCCTTGGCTTATTTCACCACTTCTCCAGGCTGCCTGAAACTGCCACAGGTCACAGTGGGACCACCACTTGACTAGCACATTTTTTCCCTTTCTCTGAGTGTATGTTTTAGAGACACTGAATACTTCTGGGCATCATTTTCTTTTTCACAGAAGAAAACATGATGAATAGCTTTTCTGACAGTTTGGAAAAAGCAGATTTATTTTTCTCCATTTCTTTGTTAAAAGAGGTGATAAGAGATGCTCTAGCAGTACAGCAATGCAATTCAGCTGGCAGTCATCCCTAACCTACAATTTGGCTGTGCATACAAACCAGTGCAAAAGCAGAGGCCCGAGTAACACTGGGAAACACCTTTCCTTAAGTCCCCACTTTTGAATTAGAGTGGATTTTAAGATGCCATCACCACCATCACTGCAGTCTTCACAGACTAAGGAAACTCTGCTCAAGCTACAGCAAGACCTTGCTGCCTTCTCACCAACTCTGTTCTTGGTCTTTGTGTTTCCACTGCATTTTGTGCAATGGTTCAGAGCAGTGAAATGAAGTACAGGAAATGCACTTTCACTCAGCTCAATATTTTTAAAGTCTCACTTATCTCTTCAAAGGTTTGAAGTTTAATGCACACAGGAGCATGGTACATTTCCAGATTATGGTTGTGTGCATTTTTCTCTAAGCTAAGGTAGGAGACATTCTCAGGGTTTCTCTTTTTCTCTCTATCCAGTATGCAAAGTCTTGTCTCCAGGGCCATAGTAAAAGTTAAATGGGAATACAGTTTCTCCTAAATCCTTTTCCATCCACGGAGGTGCGCAAATCTCTTTCCCGGAGCCTGACTTCAAAGGAAAAGTTACCACTGTTTGTGCTTGAGGTCTTCTGGCTGCCTTTTGCCCTGTTGCATTTCTGCCTTTGACTTTGCATTTACAGACCATGATAGCTCTTGAGAAAAGGAAACTGTAAACCTTCCTCAGCAGAGCAGTTGAGCAGCTACACCCTGCTGGCTTTCACATGGAGCAGATAGCTCTGCCTGTAAAAAAAAAAGCTTTATTCTCTTGCGTGCTTACCCTGCATATGACACGGCCATTGTGCAGAAAACTTCAATGAAGTTAAAACATGTCAGTGAGGCATCACCTGCTACCTCTGTGAAATACAAAGCAGAACAGGCAGAGGATAAACCCTTTGGGCCAAAACTAACTCCACAGGTTAGAGAATATAGATGTGACTATGCATAAAGCCTTTTCCAGTGAATTTGGAAATCCACCAAAACAAATACATGTGGTTATTTATTCCTCACTGGCATTGTGTAGGTTTCTGCCTATGCAGACTTTGACACAGCTCTTTTGCCTGACCCCTCCCTCACCCCCACTTCAGAAAAACAGTAGGTGGGCAAGACCTCTAATGTACTTTCCTGAAACTTTTTCCTAGAGGCCACAAAACCCCTGAGCTGCTTGAGCTGTGCTCCACAGGTGAAATATGGACTGGGCATTTGTACCACTGCTTCCTTCTCTGCTGGCCAAAGAGGAGAACGTCTCCTGTTCCTTGACTGGAGGATTCAGCCAAACCATTTTGAGGAACATCCTCTAAAAAGACAGTTGATAGCCTAAAGAAGTGTTTTCTCCCTGCTTGAGTAATTCATCCCCTACCCATCTTTTGCTCAGCCAACTACTGAGGTTTTTGCTTTGTGTTTGGGTTCTTAGTGCTTCTTAGAAATGTTTATAGAACAAAAAGGGGTGAGAGGTGTTGTCATGGTTTAACATCAGTTGGCAGCTAAATCCCAGCAGCTGCTGCCCACTGCCTCCCTCCCACACTGGTCACATGCTGGGAAAGGAGAACCAGAAGGAAAAAGAAAACAAAAAGCCCTATGGGTTGAGCTAAGGACAGTTTAATAGAACAACACAAAGAGGACAGACAACAGTAACAACCATAATGCCAGTGAAATAAAATACAAAAAAGCAGGTGTTAATAAACCCCTTACCTGAGACACAGCTCTCCCTGCTCCAGCCACAAGCTAACACCACTCACCAAAACCAAATGCCCAGTCAGTGGGCCAGTTCCCAGGGTACAACATCAGCATGGTACCAAATATGGGCTGGTTGGGTTGTTTATCTCAGCTGTGGCCCTGCCCAGCTCCATCCTCTCCCAGCTGCAGCCCCTTGTGAACATTAACCCTTCCCTGGCCAAACCAGGACTGGTGTGCTTCTCTTCCTGCATTTGAAATTTAGTGTCTCAAACCTCTGCAAGATATATCAAAAGAGCTCTCAACTGTTCCCCACTGCTTCCTTGCTGGAAAGCAGCCATAGATGCTATGGCAGCATGTGTGGCCTCTACCGCAAGGAAGAAAGGGAATGAAACCAGCTAGATCACCCTGGGCTCTGCAAGCCAGGGGTCAGATACATTTTTTATGTGGTCCACATTTCAGTGGGAAGCTCACACAGACTCAGTTTGTGACAGATATCCAGTAGCCAGACTTCTCTCCATGTCCCCTCTTCCTCACCCAAGTTTCCTGCTCAAGTCTTGAGCTTGACTATTTCACGTTCAAAAAAGATACCCCAGAACATCCCTAAAAGCCTCTCACAATGTATGCAGGGCCAGATGCAACCTGTAGGCAGCTGGGAACCCAGGCTGGCACCAGCACATGGGACACAGAGGTAACCAGGAAAGGAACATCACCATAACAATAAACAGCAGTAGCTCACATGACAGTTTCCAGTCCTCTTCTGTCTTTCTGCAGCCTCCTCTGCCTTCAGAGTGCAGCGAGTGGGGTGCACACCCTAGAAAAAGGTCAAAGTAAAAAAAAAAAAAAAAACAAAACCCTTCTGGGCTTTATCTGCTTTTGGGTCTTCCTTTTCTGAACCGTGGACCCTGGAGACACCCAACCCTCCATTCCTGGGCCTGTCCATAGCACCAGGCTTCTTTCCTTTAATTTTCTAGCTGAGCTGTCCCTCCGCGTGGTGCCAACTAACACTTGTCCTTCTGCCCCACATCCCTGTAGCCTCCTTCCCAAGTCGTGCAGCAGATGAAGTCCATGCATGTCCTGAGTCAGTCAGTGCAAGCCAAGCAGGTGAGGCTTAGCCCTGACGATTTATCCAAACCTGATCACACCAGGTACAGAGAGGAAAATAACTCCCCTATCTTTCTTGGAGCAGGCTGCAGCTTCTCTCCCCTGTTATGTATTATTCTTGTCTTCAGCATGTAGGAAAACAGCCCAGAATAACTTATCAAACGTGCCTGGTAAGAGTATCTCATGGTTTAATGCCTTGGCAGAGCACGTAGCACAGGCAAGTGCTTTCGTGGCAGTGGTTTGAATCACCCCAGCTATTTTACAGGGAGGTTGGGGAGACCAGCCCCATCCTGGAGCTGGGCATGTATAAGTGCCTTGCTGAGCCCAGGGCAACATTTCCCTAGAAGAAAAAGGCAGAGTTTGTATAAGCACACACACACAAATCTTGTCCACTCCCTTTTCCATGAATGAAATTTTCATGAATGAAAATATTCGAGGCATGGAAATGAGGAAGAAATCAACAGTAAATTAGCTAAAGATAAACATTTGGATTCAGGTTTCATAGGTTGTACATCTGGCCGCTAATGAGGAGTGATTTATTGCAAGCTCTAACGAGATATATGGGCCTCTAGGAAGTGATTAGGGAGAGGAGTCTCTCCCCTTCTCAGATTGCTTTGTTTCCTATTTTAATTTCATGATGGACAGTTTGAATGGGATCTGTTTTCTCTTGTGGGATTCTGCTCCACCACATTTGGAAAAGGAAGACATGAGAAGGCAGCAGCCTGTAGCAGAGGACTGATGGCTCAGCCCTGGGTGCAGTCTGCCAGCATGGGCTCAGTGGTGCCACAGAGAGCAACCGTCTGCCTCGACAGGCAAGACCTTCTGTTCACCCAGGACAGCAAAATGAAAAGATACTCTTCCATAGGAAGGAAATGTCTTGCAGGGAGTTTGCTGAAAGCTGGGCTGAGCCTCAGGGGTCTGACAGCGACATTAGGCACCTCAGAGCGGGGACCACAGTGCTGGCCTTGGGGTGCTCTGGGGAGCTGCTGGTGCTGGAACCTTTCCACCACCAAGTCCTGTCTTCCTGTCTTCTCCTTGCCAGGCTGCTGCACTAAGGCTTTGCTCCACATAAGGCTTTGCACCCCAAGACTGCAGGATAATACCTCCTTCATGGCCCCATGGGGGGGTAGATATTGGTCTCCCACCTTGCTGCTTTCCTGCTCAGCAACTCTGCACCCCTAAGTGGTGTGATTTTTAAGTCTGATTTGTACAAATTCCCTGAAAGGCTGTCTCCATCCTCCTGTGGGGGACACCAGTGGGATGAACTTCACGGCCCTTGTCAGGTGCCTGAGAACACAGGCAAGCAAAGGTAACTCCCAGCAACCCCTGCATATGTTCTTGTTTACTCATGGCAAAAATTCAGCAGGCAGGGTTCAGTGTGTGAGTGAGAAATCAAGCAGACGTGTGTTTCACGGGGTAGCTCGAGCTGAATGTACTTACTGCTCGAGTCCACACAGCTACAGCCTCTGGAAGAGATACACATATAACTCATATTCTTTTAATTAAACAGCAGTATCTTTTAATATATTGCATTTATTCTAATTACATTTATCTCTTCACACTCTTTGACCTACTGAAGCATCACTTTTTTTTCTTTTGGTTACAATATGGGTATAAACAACACTAATTGGACTTTAGGACTAGACTGCCAAAGAAGACCCAAAGCTGTGTCAGGCTCTTCACATTGGAGAGAGAAGCACCAGAACAGGATGCCCAAGAGCTGCTCAGCGAGAGAGGAACTGCCCTGAGCTTACCCACAGCTTCAGGGAGCAAGTCCTGCATGTCCTAAAACAAATCTCTGGGGCTTAGGCACAGTGTCCTTAGGAGTGTTTTCAAGCAAGCACAGCTGGCCTGCAAGAGCTTTGTTCAAGCAGAGACTGCCATGCAGCCAGGGCTCGGCAAAGGGGTGAACAGGCTGGTGGGGACAGTGGCTGAGGTTTTGCAGAGGTGCTCCTGGAAGATCAACTGAGCCTTCTTAGTGTTGCAGAAAGATTTCATTTAAGAAAAGGGTGTCCCTAGAAAGTGGAGCCTGGAGCTTTTGCCACTGAATTCACAGGTAATGCACGCAGCTAGAAGGCTGCCGAGATCTACCAAGGCATGCCCTTCTCTGCTGAATTCATGCTGAGCTCCCCAGGGTGTTACAACAGGATCCATCAGATGCAATGAAGGTAACAGCTTATCTGTACCTCCCAGCATTTGAGTCTGCTGAACTGGGCAGGTGATGACGCAGAAGCCAGCGGGACAGCTGAGAGTGGGGAGATGTTTCAAGTCACCATGAATGTGACACAGGACCAGCAGTGCAGTGGTGCAGGTCACTGCACTAATGCAGCTTTTCCAAAGAGTGAACCAAGACTGGGCTGCTGGGGGAGAATGGGAGATGGAAATCCCACAAGTGGAGAAAGAGTGCAGATTGCTTGGAAACATCCTTCTGACTGTTAGAAGAAGGGGTTTTTCCCTCCTCCAGGAAGGTGGTTAACAATTCTGGTTTGTTAGGTGCTGCTCTATCCAGCCTGGCTTTGTTTTGTTTTTCTTAGTGTGCACACACACACACACACACACACACACACAAAGGAAAAAAACGATTAAGCCAGTTTCACTAAGACTTAATGGTTTGCTTCTCCTGTGAGATAAAGTGGGCAAATCCAGAATTTTGTTATTGATTTCACTGCCAGGGAAGTAGTTTGTGTTTGGCAGGTAAGAGGCTGTGCTCCTTAAAAAAATCAAGAAGGAAAAGAAAAATA